>NW_026590365.1:576655-663634 GCF_907164565.1 Psammomys obesus
CACACACACACACACACACACACACACACACACACACACACACACACTAGTGTTATTAGCTAGGGTTCTCCAGGGAAACAGTTAACAGGGAAATAGAGTCAACAAGCTGTTTCCTTAGAGAGCCCTAATACACTGTTCAACAAGGCTACTGAGAAAATTAAATAAAAAATAAAAGTCCACAGCTTTCCCCATACCTGAAATATGAACCAGTGCTAAATAAATGGTCGTAGTTCTTCACTGAAGACTACAGGAACAATATGAAACTGCTTCTTGAAGGCCAGATAAATTCCTTAGTTGAAACTCACATGAAGACATTCCAAAAATTCTGGAAAATCTATCTTCCTTTATCCTTTCTCATTTCCCATACATGGCATTTGAAAATAAAGCTTCATTTCTACAATGTTTAAGAGACAGATATTCTACACACAAAGCTCACCTGTTTGAACACCTGCATTGAAGCTCTTTGTGAATTAAACTGGACTCCCAAGGTGTTTATGAGTTGATCCATGCCTGGAAAAGATATAAGGGGAAAATAGCTTTTAGAACAATATTGATCCCATTATAGGCATAGAGTATGACATGTACACTTGGTTTCACCTGTGTGTCCTCTACAACAGTTTTTCAGACTAATTTTATTCTAAAAAGTCATTAAAACATTCTAAATTAATCTACTCATAGAAAAGATCATTACGTGTCCCCAACACTAGCTGCCAAATTCCTATATATAAGTATTTCTTTCATGTAATTGAATCCATTTCTTACAGCCTCTAAAACATGTCCTATTTTAGTGATTATCAACATAGTTCTATAATTTCAAAAAAAATCCATTCCTGGTCCAGTTCTTGTTTTGGCTAAGGAATTTGGGACTACTATATGAGTTTTTACCCAAGTAATATATGTACAAATCTAAACCAACAGACCAAGCATGGTTAAAAGCAGTTTTCATCTTCCTCTATCAATAGCTGTCCATCTTATGAAGAGATGGTTAATAGCTTCAGTCAAATACCTTGAACCATCAGTCATCCCACAAACAGTACCTACGCTTTCCTCTGCAAAAGATTTTGTTTGATTTATCTACAGTTCAATTTCACTAGAGAGGAAAACAGACAAAAAAAGTAAAATGTACAGTTTGCCTACAAATTAGTTAGTCAGATTTCAGATGACACACGTGCTTCACATGTCTTCATCTGTAGGAACTGAAGACCAGACAGTAGGTGACTTGTAATTTGTCCTTACTAGAAATAGAGACCACTCAAGTACACTCTGACTGCAAAGAAAAAAAAAAAAAAACAAATTCTTCAATACTCCTACAGGTTTTCTGGGCAGCAACCAATCATGCTCTTCTAGCTATTCAGTGGTCTCCTTCTGGATTATAAGAGAATTATCTAACCTAAAACTTTTCCTGCCATCACACCTCTTTTCCCAATTTAGGAATTGGAAAACTCTTAGCTCTCACTTCATGTTATTGGCACCACTTGAGTGTTTCATACATAACCTCTTCAATTTTATTTCACACTTTCCTACATTTTCTCAAGTCTTGCTCTTAATAAAAAAAAAAAAGTGCCCTCCCCCTTCCTTCTTTACTCGCTTTTTCTTCTGTAAGAGTAAGACCAGTGTTTTTACACTATGGCCTAGAATACCCTGGAACTCACTGCAGCTTAGCCTGGTTTCAAACACAAGCAATCCTCTTGCCTTACCCTCCCAATTGCAGGGATTGCAAACATAAAATACCACATCTGACTCCTTGCTTCTTTTTTGTCATTATCGTGATAAATATTCAGAACTTTGTTGAACATCTATCATAATTTCAGGCAATGTTCTTGGGCCTTAGAATACATCCAAGGGAGTGTGTTAAGTGCTTAAATTCTGTTAGAAGGTGAAGTTCTCCGATATCTGACCCTAACTGTTCTTATTTCTTAGTATGTATTTTCCTCTACAGCTCTAACTGTGGGTAGCTCTAGAGAAGCACTGGGACTATGCAAATGATAATGGAAAATCCTATAATTCTAGATGGACAAGTCATTTTGGACAAGGAAAAACACTTTTTCAAGTTATAAAATGTGATTCATGGGCATCTATTCTAAGATCAATACCCTCTGCTGCATATTCTTTGTACCTGTATGCTTGACTCACCTAGAGTCCAAACTGGTAGTATTATGTCTAGCAGAGTCTCTGACCTTTCAAATGAAATTGAAGACAACAGTTTCAACTGTCAAAGTTCTCTAAATTTTGATAGTGGCACAGAAGTCTTCCTTTTATTCCCCAAAGAAGTGTCCTTGTGTATTACTGCTTTTCAACTAGGAATGGTTTCCTCATTTGCTGACATTCAATAGACAAAATAATTCATTTTAAATTCATTGTTTACTTTTTTTGTTGATGTATCTTGGGTCCAAATATGAAAACCACCCTCTTCCTAATGCATTTTTTGACGGGCTCACTATGTTGTTGCCCAGGTAAGCCTGGAACTCATAACTATGACCCCTGCCATGCCACCATTACCAGATCAAAACTTTGTAATAGTAACAACTTGGGATTTCTGAGCTCCTTGTGATAACATTAATAGCACCAGCCCATTGATTATTGTAGGATTTCTTAAATAAGTGTACAAGTGTTTACCAATATTCTCTTCCCTTTTTCCTATTTCCTATTTAAGCTCCTCTCTGTATTCCTACCATTTAGCAGAGTATCATGACCAGTGAATGAATGAATGAATGCCCACTGGACTGCAGATAGAGACATATAGAACCACATCTTTAACTCTTAAAAGCCAAACCCACTTTTGGAAGTTCTGATGCCAATGTTTAAAAAGCCAGTAAACTATCTCTTACCCTATTTATATTACACATTTTTTAGTTAAATGGCATAAAGGGGATATCTGACAATCGAAAATGCCTCAACTGGGCCATGCATGGTGGTACATACTTTTAATCCCAACACTCAGGAGGAAGAAGGAAGAAGGCAGATCTCTATGAGTTTGAGGATAGCCTAGTCTACATAGAAAGTTCTGAGTGAGTCAGGGCTACACAATGAGATCATGTTCACTGGGACCAATGATCACTGGTACAGGCTTAGTAAGGACCTAGTTCCTTAAGAGCATAGAGCAATTGGATAATGGAAATAATATCTCATATGCATCTACATAGCATTACAATAGGTGAAGGGACAATTTTCATATAATTTCCATTTCATTTCACAGATAATTAATTGGGAGGCCCTAGTCTGTAGAGTTTAGAAGTATTAGAATCAGTGGAAAGTTTTATCCTCTGAGTCAAATTACAATACTCCTTGTCACTTTATGGCACCCTGAATCTGATGAATACCTTCTTTATTAAAAAAAAGCTCCTAAAAGAACAATTTGGATAACAGTCTAATTGTCAAGGAGAATCTTGCGCATATATCATTTCCTTTTACTTGCTGACAAATATGATATTCTGGAACTAGTAAAAATGAAAAAGCACTCCTTTAGAATTTTGAGAGTTCAGATTTTTAAAGTATTCCCCGTATTTTTATTACCAGAAAAATAATTAAAGCACACCTACATTTCCCACATTGTTTTATTATATGTCTTGTACCAAAATAGTCATGTTAGTGCTGGGAAAGGGGTTTAGGAAATCATTCAGTCTCACCATTTAACTATAGCATGGAGCTAAAGAAGTGATGAGAAAGGGATGCAGAACAGTCATTAACAGTATTTGCTAAATGCTGGGTTCTACTTCTTGTTTGTTTGCTCTTTTTTTTTTCTTTTGTTTGTTTGCTTTTTGAAGAGTTGCAGTGCTGATTATAGAACTCAGGGCCTTACCCATGCCAGGCAAATACTATCCCACTGAGCTATAACCTTAACTATGGCACTCTTATTGTGTTGAAAGAATAAATATAAGATTGGCTCATCTAATCCTCGAGACCATAAAGTAAGTAGTATTGTTTCCTTTATTTACTTAATGCTGAGGTCTCCCATAGCCACCATCTTAAAAATAAGAAAATTTTCAGAGTGAGATGTAGTAGGTACTCTCCCAGATCATCGAAGTAGAAAATGGCCAAAGGAGAATCTGAACATTTGTAGCCTGAAGATACAACGATAGTGTGGTTATAATATATTTAAACATAGATGCCAGGTCTCCTCCAATTTCTTCTTGAAGCAAAAGCTACCACACTAAAGGGAAACAATCTACCCAGCAAAAGAAGTTTTCAAGACCTTCCAGTTTCTCCCATTTCTTCTATACAGGTTCACATGAGAAAATCCAACTTAAACAATCAAACAAACAATATACACAAAACCCAGAATGCCTCTGAGGTACCTAATCCAGCCACCACAGTGGATACTCAGAAGCAACCTGAACATGGAAACCCCTGGAGTCTGCCTTCCCAGATTATATGGAATGACAGAAAAGAAAGTGACTGCCAAGTGGGAAGGTAAATAGAACAAAAATTCAAGAGGAGATGTGTCATACAAAATTAGTAAAAGTTGACACCATATACCATAGATATACATGTTAGTGTGAGAAAATGAAATTGAATATTACACTATTAACATATGCCAGCCACCCAAGTTTCAAGTAGTGAAGCTCTGTGAAGAAATGAAGACACAAAGTGGTAAAATATACCAGAGAAGAGCTTTGTGAGTTTGGGAGAATCATTGATGCTTTCTAATCCTGGATTTTCCTGTGTGTAAAATACAGATAAGTGAGTTTAACCTTGTCCCTCATATGGTTGTCAAGAAGATAACACATGTTATTTGCATGATGCAATTATAAAATCTCCATGTAAGTTTTAAGAATTACTTCTTTAATTTGTGTACTTCTGTCAGAATATCATGAAAGGTACAAAAGTATAGTCACATTGTAAAGATCCAATGCATTTAGCATGACACCTATCTTATTATTTTTTATCACTTTATCTTAACAGTCCTGGAGGATCACATTCTACCTGTACACTCCCTAGCCATGCAGGTAGCACAGAGCATAGCCTAATAGCGTTTTCATCCATTTTGTCCTCTCAGATGATGATTTCAAGCCTCATTTTCTTTTATACATGAAAAAACAGGTGCTACTGTTGATGCTATATACACTCAAGAAAATAAAGGATCAGAGAGATTAAGCAATGCTAAAGCCATGTAAAATGGAAATGTTGAGCCACGATCTGAATCCAGGTTCAGAAGCTCTTTTCTACCTAAAAATACTTGAATGCTTCTTCTAAACCTGACGTGGTTATTATACTCACGAACTACCAGAAACCATGGTTACCTTCACAAGACCTGCAAAAGTCCAGCATGAATGGCAAAGCCCACAAGGCTCCGCCTCTAGTTAAGAACCTTTAGGCATGTGGCCATTAGTTAGGTTGCATATGTTCCCTCCAGTAGATGGCTCCACATCCATGCACAAATAGGTAAGTAGCACTAAATAGTCTTCGTAGTTTACTAAAATAAAAGCAAAAAAGGAGAAATAAAATGAAGTCGGGAAGGGAACAATTGAAGGAAAGTTGGAATGGGGGAAATGAGAGGTAGGTATGATACTGTTTCATTATATACATGTATAAACTTCTCAAAAATTAAATAAATAAATGCTACAACCCTGTACTTTGGAATAGTTGAAAACAATAATGGAGGTACTCTCATACCTTCACAAAAAGTTCTATTATTGACAGAAAGAGTAAAAGTATCCAGTAATTGTGGTATTGCTCATAAGACAAAATGTGCAGTAATCACAGTTGGCACACAGCACTTAAGTATCAGTTGAGAAAAAGAATGAAAGCCACAGCTGCAAAGACTCATTGCTCTGCAATATCATTTAAAAGTCTAACCTTATCCTATCATGTAATTATTGAAGAGAAAATGGAATCTGGATTTTAAGTGAAATCCAACCTTAAAATGTTGGCAATCGGCCAAATTGTAAGAGTATGAGATTAGGCAAAGTGCCTTGATTCCCCCCATTTGTGTGTGAAAGCCCTCACTCTTGAGGTGACTATTTAGAGCTATGGCCTTTATGGAAATAATTAAAAGTAAATGAGGTCATACAGGTAGTGCGCTAATCACAGAAGATTAATCCCTTAAGAAGAAACACAAGAGACTTTTCTGTCTCTTCACTTATACAAAGAAAGATGTTGAATGTACAGAAGAGGAGGCAGGAAAGCAGCTGTCACAACACATCTGACTATGCTGAGACCCCATCCCCAAATTCTAGCCCCTGGAAATAAAAAATCAGAACTTCTGTTGTTTAAAGCACTCAGTTAGTGGAATTTTGTTTTAAGAGCCATAAATAAACTACTTATGGAGTTTTCTTTCCTATTAAAAACTTTACAGACATTTGAAAATATCCTAAATGTTGATCGATAGAAGATGGGCAAAATAAATCATGGCTTAACCATATAGTAAAAATTATACAGTCAAACAGAACAATGAAGCATTTTTATGAACCTATAGGGAAATATTTCCAAAGTATTTTTAAGTAGGTAAAGCAAACTGTAGGACAATATGCATAATGTCTTACTATTTTTGTGTAAAAGGGAAAGGAGAAATATAATCAAATTACAATCTCAGAAATAAATTAAGAAACATTAAGGGATTAAAGAGGCAAATAAGCATGTAAAGAAATAAAAAAGGGGGAAAGTGATGATAGAATTATATTTTAATTAAAATGCATAACAATGAAACCAGATTAAAAAGTAATAAAACAAAGAAAAAAGTTGAAAAATGTATATGTGGGTATACTTCAAATATCTCCACAAAGAATCATAGTAAACTAGTAACTTTAATGAGGAAGAATAAGTAACTAATGGACAAGATTAAGAGAGAATTTTCACCGTAGAGCCTTTGGTTTCTGTTGGGTCTTGAGCCACGTGGAATGTTACCAATTTAAAAAAAAAAAAAAAAAAAAATAATCTGTTAAATGGGAGTTTAAAATTTTTAGGAAAACAAATATTTATGTGAGCTATAATTGGTATATAGGCTAATTATTTAGGCCTCTGGCCTAAATTAAGGTTGTGGCACTTTTTAGAATAAAAGCAAAAGTGTTGGGAAACAGAGACAGAAAAGGTAGATAAGGAAACTAAGAAAGAAGGAAAAGCCTGTATTTTATGCATAAGACGTTAGAAGTACAACTACAAGTACATTTTTCTCAACACTTAACTATACTGTCATAAATTCTTAAAGTGTTTTCACAAACTTAAAGCAATGTTTCTCAATGCCATTTAATCAAGTAGTTCCTACTGTAATCTCTAATTCAGAGAGAACATTCAAACGCATACTTTAAGTAACTTCACCAAGGTTATGATAATGGCAAGTTGAAGAACCAGGAAAAAGGAAAGAAAAAGTCCTGAATGAGCAGTGGATAAGTCTAGAGGTGAAAAAAATAGGTTCTTTTTTGGAAATATTAAGGTGGTGGTTACAACAAAATGCCAAAATGTTAGTGGTTTGAAATATCTTTTTGTTTGTTTGTTTGTTTTGTTTTTCAAGATAGGGTTTCTCTGTGTAACAGTCCTGGCTGTGCTGGACTCACTCTGTAGACCATTGTGGCCTTGAACGCAGAGATCCACCTACCCCTGCCACCATGGCCTGGCCACCACTACCAGGCAGATTTGAAATATTTTAACAAGGTACTAGAGTTACATTATTGCACCTTCAAATTCTCATAGGCTAAGGATACAGTTCAGTGGCAGAACCTTACTTAGCATGTGCAAGACCCTTAATTTCAATTCCTCACACCATACACACACAGACTAAATTCATGTTGTGCTTTTTAAAAAATCCTAAATACACAGAGATTATCTTTTAGTATATTATATAGAGCATTTAGCCTGTTCTAGAGATTTATAACTAACATTCTGCTCAATAATTTATGTCTCCCATCACATACACAACATTAAAAAGTAAAACAAAGTACTCAAAATAGCAAAATTGGTGAAATCCTTCACTTAAATACATTATTTATAGCCACAAAGAACCATATCATTTTAGAAATAAGTAAAGAGAGGGGCTGGAGAGAGAACAGCATATCAGGTAAGAGCACTGTCTGGTCTTGCAGAGGTCCTGAGTTCAATTTCCAGCAACCACGTGGGAATCACAACCATCTTTACTGGGATCTTCTGCCCTCTTCTGGCACACAGGTGTACATGCAGATACAGCACTCATTCATAAAACAAATAAATCTTACCAAGGGGGGAGGGGGAGAAAGAAGGAAAGAAGCTATGTGAAAAGGGTTTAATAAGCAGATCAGAAATCTAACTTCTACTTATAAAAGCTAAATAAATAGTAACTGTATGTAAGCCAGAAAGAAAACCAAATGTGGTCTCATATTGTATTTCGGATGAAGAGATGGCATCCATCTAATCATACTCTACTTAGTACTTAAACTGTAACCACACTGGATGATCATCTAGGTCAACCACAGAAATTGGGTTTTTCTTATCAAAAATATGGCAGTTTAGAATAAGATCTTAGATAAAGCAGTGCTGGTGCATGCCTTTAGTTTCAGCACTCCAGAAGCAGAAGCAGATGGTTTCTGAGTTCCAAGGCCAGCCTGGTGTATACAGCAAGTTCCAGGACAGCCAAGGGTACACAGAGAAACCCTGTCTCAAAAAAACTAAAAAAAAAAAAAAAAAAAAAAGACCTTGGATAATAAGACCGCACAAAATATATACCAAGTGTTTGCAAGGGAAAGGTAATTAGGTAAGGACTATGAAACCGAATAATATTAAGTGTTATCAAGCAGCTCTCAGTCTCAGAAGGAACTGGGGTCTTAGTTATGAAGACAAATAACCAAAATTGCAGCAGAGGGTAATAAAGTTTCCAGAAATTTCAGAAATGGTGATGTGGTACTTCAAATCAGTACTTATGGATATAAAAGGAAAGGAAGTTTTCATACTAATGACTTTTTAGTAGGAACCAGTGATGGATGGAATACTATAAATACCACTCAGGAAACCTATAAAAATAAGCATATTATAAGATAGTTTATTTGTCTCATAGAAGAACATATAGAGACATCTGAACAATAGCTGAGGAGATAAGATCTGTTGTGGAGTACAGGGACATCTATAGGACTTAAATAAGAATAAAAATGGATGAGAGGGGAGAAGGGAGGGTCTTATGGGGGGATACAAAGTGAATAAAGTGTAATTAATAGAAGTTAAAAAAGAATGGATGGGAGGATAAAGAAAATAATTCAAACAGAAAATGAGCTTTAAAAACTTTTTGGGAGGGGGTTTGGAGAGATGGCCCAGAGGTTAGGAGCACCGACTGTTCTTCCAAAGGTCTTGAGTTCAATTCCAAGCAACCACATGGTGGCTCACAGCCATCTGAAATAAGATCTGGTGCAGGTGTACATGCAGGCAGAATAATGTATACATAATGAATAAATAAATCTTAAAAAAATTTTCTTAGGGATAAAATGGTTCATGCATATAATTCCAGCACTCAGGTGGCTGAGGGAGGAGGCTTCAGAGTTCAAGGCCAGGCTGACTACAAAGTAAGATCTTGTCACCATCTTCTAAAATTCCAATAATATACCAGATCCTGACTTCAATGTTCAATATATATTTTATAAAATAACCCTCCAGTTTTTTTTCTCAGTTTTTAACATCCAGTATATCAATTTGCTAAATGAATTATGTATCCCAAGGCTGCTTTTTCTTCATTCAATAATTTAAGTGTGCCCATACAGTGCAAATGACTCAAAATTAAGGTAAACATATAAATGTATTGGGCTGGAGTGATAGCTAGATGTTAAGAGCACGGCCTGCTGTTCCTGAAGACCCAAGTTCAGTACCCATCATCTATGTCAGGTGGCTCACTTAATTCTGGCTTCTTCACACATGCAGCATTCAACTCAACCAGACACATACATAAATAAAAACTTAAGAAAAGAGAAAAAAAGAAGCTGGGCACGATGGAGCACACCTGCAATCCAATCCAAGTACTCAGGGAGGCAGTAGCAGGCAGATTTCTTTGAGTTCTAGGCCAGCCTGGCATACAAAGTGAGTCCAGGACAGCCAAGGCTACACAGAGAAACCCTGTCCTTAAAATAATAATAATAATAATAATAATAATAATAAATAACATCTAAATAAATAAAAAAAATCTAAATGTATCAAACATTAACAAGCCTTAGCCACAATAACAAAGGATGAGTAGCCAATTTCCATCTTCTCACATGAGAAACACATTCTGGAAAAACTAATTTAATAACCTGTCTCTGTACCTTTTCAATAAAACAAACAAACACACAAACAAACAAAGACCAGAACCACTAAGAGCCTCATCTCTGAACTGCATATACCAGAAAAAATGAGAGTGGCCGTGGTGATCATTTTTTCCCACCAATTTTCTTCCCAATGTGCTTTGAAAGCAAGAAGATTCTACAGCATTCTAATGCTGTGAAAGTAGAGCTTTTATGCAGTTTTGTCTTGGGACTGGACTGCATAGTTCCGTTTGTCACTTACACTTTGGAAGTTTTACACTGCCTGCATTTTCTTGCCAATCTGCCCTCTAAGCTAATGTGAAGACACTATGCCTAGCCTCTCTCATCAAGTTTCCAAGGATTAATGTCTCTCTCATAAGGGTTATCCCCAAACTTTGAAGAAGAGGATGAAGTCATTTATGAGTCACTGGTTTGCTGTCCAAAGGTCCTGTGGGTCACATCAGTTTGGTTCAACTAACCAAAGAATCAGAAGATAGGCAGGTTAGTGGCCTTTTCTCTTACAGCTGATAAAATCCAGTAGGAACAATGTTAAATCGCAAACAAGACATATATTCCAGCCTGTCTTTGCACAAGCTGTTCAACCTATACAGGGCTTCTTTTCCTTAGTCAGAAATGTGCTTTAAGGACAGCAAAGAACTAAGTCTACCTGCTGCACTCCAGAGAAAACCCTAAACAGAGTATGAAAAGAAAGTGAAAAACCGAGCAAGTAGCAGCAGTCTATGCCATATATATCTTCTGAGTAAGAATTTTTAGCATGCATCCTACAGAAGAGAAAAGCAATGGGCAGGGGCACCTAAATGGTTAGCGGCAGTAGGAGGGTTTTAAAGTAAATCTTCTTTATTCTCACAAAGCACTATGTTTAGTTTAAAACCCAAATTTACAGATTATTTTCTTTTTCTCTTTTCTCCGTCAGTATTAGATTATGTGGCATACAAGTACTTTATTTTTTTTTTTTTGCAATGCCAACATTATTAGAGAAAATAAGGTATTGTCCCCTTGCCACCTGTTAGGACGTGATATAGTTTCTACAAAATTCTTAGGGTCAAAGAAAGTACAAAAAGCTTCACCCTTCGCTCCAGTAATCAGAGCAATTCCAGCCGATCTTCCACCTACACGAACTACCCTATTGGTCACATCTTAAAGAGCCTAGACAGAGCTATGCACTGGCTTCATCCTGCAACCAAGCTCAGCCACTTCCTTAACGAGCTGGAATGTCCGAAGCAGCTCCTCCGCAGAACGGGTCTTAAGGTCAGTACCAAGAGACCAGACACTAACTTAACTCTTCACTGCCGCTCTTCCTTGTTTTTAGAAGCATCTCTGGGCACCTGCTATTGCTTGGGGGAAGGGAGGGGTGACGTAAGTGGGATCACTGCTCTTCCAAATCCTCTCCCCTCTCGCTGAGACTTTTGGGTTTAAAACAAACCTTACCACTTAAGGAAGACTGGCTGTACTGGAGACAGGACAGACGGAACTAGACAAACCTATCCATTCCTGTCCCCTTCCAATTTTTCCACAAGGCCCCCTGAAGTCATTTTCCATTGAGTTTAATTTAATTCTACATAATGTTCTTGCCCCTTCCGCTCACACGTCCCCCGCTGCCTCAATCCCACTTCACTGCTAAAACCCAAAGCCAAGTGGGTGTGTGCGGTTGGCGGTGGCGGAGGCGGCGGGTAGGGCGTATTAGAACCTAGACTAAGGACAGGAGAGTGGGTTCTTTCCCAAGTCACTTACCTCCCGTATCTCTAGCTGAGGACTCCTGAAGTGTCCGGAGCTCAAGCAGTCCTACAGGAGACTCATACTCCTGAGCTGATCTCAAGACATCTATTCCTTTTGCACCCGCCCATGTCTGACAGCGCGCCTGACAACGCGCTTTAGCCCTCTCTTCCTTGGTCTCCCACCTCCCGGTTTTCTCCAGGTTGGAAAAGGATGGGGGAAACGAAAAAAAGGAAGGAGTTGATTTAGACCCAGCTGGGCCACCCTTCAGAACAAGAGAAATAAAGCTTTCAAGCATCCAAGCCCCGAATCAGAGCGGTGGAGCAGACTTCCTAAAAAGAATCCTCCCACTGCAGCCTTCTCGGTGCTAAAAATACAGCTGCTTCTCCGAGACTAAGTGGCCAGCGCTGAAGCTCCTGCGTTCCCTTTTTACCTCAACCGATTCAGTTCCGGCCAAGCCCATTCTCCACCCACCTCAAAACTCCTCACACCCTCGCCTAGTGAGCAGGGGCGGGGTCTCGGAAAAGCACCCAAACCTCAGATCACGACTTAAACGCAAAGTTGAGACCAACCAGAAGGAGTCACTCAAGACCCACAAGGAGATAGCGCCAGAAGATCCCTTCCAGGCAGCGGTTAGCGCTGCACACCCAGCACCCTCCTAAAAAGAAAGGAGGGATAGACGCTAGCGATTGGTGGAAACATATAGGAAAACACCAGCCCAGGGCAGGGGCTTCCACCCGAGTGGGAGGCACTCCCGCGGGACCACGCCCGAGAGACTTCTCGGTGGTACCTGGCCGCCCTACTGTTACACCGCACCCGTGAGGTCAGAGCCTGGTGCACTCGCCAGGCAACCTGAGTAGGTGGAGTGCTTAGTTTTTTTCTGTGACAGACTAGGCCCAGAAAAGAGGTGTGACCACTACTACCACGAGGAATCCACCTAGGGTGGAGTTCCTTAAAAGGGACAAGTGGCCGCTAGAGGGGAGTGGAGTAGGAGGGGGGTAGAGATGGATGGGTCAGAAAAAGGCGGAGGGACACGGAAGGAGGTGGGGCGGGACCCAGGCAATGGGAGCTGGCTTCGCTCCTGGCGGCAGTCTCTGTTGGCCGGCAATCTCTGTTGGCCTCCTGCTGCAGCAGGTAAGACTGAAATCCGTTTCAGTGCATGCTTAGTCCCTGATAGGGGTTTTCAGGCACACTATTTGGTCACCTGTCCACGCGGACTTAAGCTCTCCAGGGAAGGATGAGAAGGGTGTGGTGATTCAGGATGTCTAGGAAGAAAGGTTTGCGGAATGGGGAGTGCCAGGAAAAATGGTAACTCTCAGCAGATTTTTACCCTCCCAGTTTTCCATGGCAACGTATGACACTAGCAAGGACAGAGGGGTCACAGTGTCTTTTCAGGGCTGATGCTTAAGAGGAATGGAGCTGGGTGAATTTTTTAGCAATAGATAAGAGAAGTTGAGGGTAAAAAAGGAAGTGGGTGAAGCTGAATTGAACATGAATTGCTAACACCCTGTGGCCCTGGCAGAGAGAGTTCATAAAGGTTTTCTGAGTCTCCCAGCTACACGCTCTCTAAGAATAGAGTTTTCAACCCCTTGAGACTGCTTCTCAACAAAGCATTGGCTAACAACCCTGAAGAACTGAATCCATGGGAGAGAAGCAACTTTCCCAGCATTTCCTTGCCCTTGCCTTAAAGTCCTTCTCTAGTTCATTTTAATGGAAACCCGGTAGTTACAGACAACCACAGCCTCCTTCCAGTGCCTCTACCCTACCACAATTCTTCTAAAGGGGAGGCAAAAGTGAGAGAAGAAACAAAGGAGAGGAAAGGAAGGAGCAGCCAAGCAAGAGAAATAATAGGTTTCATGTATTCAGCACCTCATATGGGCAGTTCACTGGGCCAGGTAACATTATAGTCATCAGTTTTCCTTTATTCCTGGTAACAATCCTGGACAGTAGGTAGCACTATATTTTGTGCCCCACCAGGGAGTACTGAGGATTGATTTCAGGGACTAGTGTATTCTGTGAAGCATTCTACCACTCAACTGGATCTCTAGCTCATTTTTTGTTATTGTAGTTTATTTGAGATAGGAGGTAGTCTTTAGAGCTCAGACTAATGTAGCCAAGGCTGTCCTCATACTCACCAGTCTCCTGCCTGGGCCTTCCTGGTTCTGTGTTTAGAGGCATGCACTGTCACACCCAGCTTCTTAAAAAAAGAATAAGAAAACTGAGGGTTACAGCTCAGTATGTGCCCAGCAAGTATGTCCATTTGCTTAACTGCTATTTCTGCTCAGGTGTGTTTTAAACATCTCATTTTCCTTCCCTCCCCAAACAATCTCTTCTTCCACTGGTAGATAGCTCACCAACAACCCAAACATTCAAGGCTACACTTGGGAATCCTTTAACCTGTTGTGATGATCTGGATCCTGCCTATATCTCAAGCCCCAGGGGTTTTGCTGCTCTACTAGATCTTATCCAGATTGGAAATCCCTGATAATCCCAGGCTTTTTTCCAGCCTCTGGGTCACTAGACACCTTACCTTCTTGGCCTGAAGCGGCTTAAACTCTCTGTCCACTTTGTTTTTAAAGGACCAACTAAAGGTCATCTCCTCTCCTTATTTAATTCATTCAGAGAGAACTGAACATTTCCTTCTGCACCTCCTTGTACCTATGTATTGTTATAACTGCTTCTCCTTATTACTACACTAGAAAGTCCTGAAGGTTAGGCATGAGGTGCCAGTATATCTATAATGCAGATGCTGGTTATTATCAGTAATAGTTACTGAGCAGTGACTATGTGCTGAGCTCTGTTCTAAACCCCACTGAATCATTCTGACAGTGGCATGGGTAGGTATTATCACTACCATTTTCATATGCAGAAACCAAGACACAAGATGAAACAGCAGGATATAAAGGATGTTTCTGTAGCAGGGATTTTTGTAAATGCCTCACTATCTCTCTATGCCATATTTCCACCACTGCCTACACCCTGCCCCACTTACAAGGTAAGACTTATTAACAGGGGGTCATACAATGTACAATTCTTTTTTAAAAGGGCCACTTTATTCCTTGAATCTTAATGCCTTTAATGTATAAAATATAAAGAATACTGCTTTTTTAAAAAGGATATTTCACTAGTCCAAGGCTATCTTCAGTAATGACCGAAGGTTTTAGATTCAAGGATGTAAAACTGTTTATATCAAAGACTAATATACTTTTGTAGTGTGAAAAATGAAGACGGTAGACTTCTGTAATAAATTCTGATATCAATAGCCACTAGAATTCTTTACCTTGGCTAGGTGTACCTTCTGGTCATAGGGGAGGCTCCAGAAGATGTGTCCATTTGAAGATAGCCAAACAATTTATACTCTTGCTAAGAGTTTTTCTTGTTATCTAATTTATTTTATACTGTACTATTTTTCTGCCTCAACTGCATTTAGAAAACATTGTACCCAGTTGTTAAATTCAGACTTTGGAAAAACAAAGTAAATTATTAAATCTTAAGTAAATAATCTCAAGATTCTTTCCCATACATTCTTCCATGCAGTTAGTCAGGGCAACACACTGAGCACCTATGACATTAAAAAAAAAAAAAAAAAGCATGTTGAAAATTAAAGAGAGAGCTAAGGCTATCCAGTCTCTTCTAGGGACTCCAGTATAGTAGCCCCTGACTTCATTATGTCCAGTCTATTGGTTTACAGTTTTCCTTTGAAGTTTTTAGACATGATATCTGTCTTGCCTGAATGAGAACTTAAAGCTACTCACAAGGACCTATGTACCCCAGCACCACAGTTAGTGGTAAAGGCAGGAGTTCTCCTTGATGTTCTTTATCTGTTCCTTATTTTTCCATACTGTGAATTGAACCCAGTGCATTGTGTATGTTTGGTAAGCACTCTCCCACTGAGACACATCCACCCTTGTTCTTTGCCTCTTGTCATATCAATAATCAGCATGGATGGTGTCCTTGTGAGACATGTCCAATGAAGATTGTGAAGAAGCAGACATGAAGAACGGGACATTGTACTGTTTCCTTCTAGGAAGCAGTAGGGGCTCCCTTTTTCTTAGGTGGCTTAAGAAACAAAGCAAATAGCCACTTGCAACACTTTCAACTTCTTCCATTGCACCAGAAGCAGCCTGAACTCTCTTCTACATTTCTAAAGAACCTGGGGAAGATGAGAATTAAATTACATAAATTACATTCTAAACTTAAAGGAAGATGGACAAAACCCCTGCACATACCCAGGTCTCAAAAGATGCTGCTCTTTAATGCTCTTCTTCCTCTTCATTATCCTGCTTTTCTTCCTCCTCCAGAACGTCAGCTGACAAACTACTGGGGTGGAGCCCAGAATGAGGGCTAGAGGGAAAGAGGAGGAAAAGCCTCAGGAAGAGGCCTCCACCCTCCCTGCTCCCAGTAGAACAACAACAATAGTGTTAAAATACTTGAAGAATTGGAGCTAAGGAGAAGGTGTGGCAGAAGAGGGTGATGAGGAAAGGTGAAGACAAGACAAGAGAGGATACTTAGGGAACCAGCAGGGTAGAGTAGCCTGGAGACAAGGAGGGGGAAAAAATAGTAGCACATAACCTGAAAAAGCTGCCCTCTTATGTTACTGTGACTCCTAGGATAACAAGAATATTACCCAAACCAGTGCACACCTCAGATCTAGTGAGGACAAAATTGCCCTCCTCACCCACATTTCCCCCCTTTAGCTCTGCAGCTCCCCAGGGGGTATAGTCTCCCAGCAAGCTCAGCTAGAAGGAGACCTTTTGACTCCCTGCTGATGTTGAACCACTGTTGTGTTCCTCCCACGTCTCAGAGGAAAACACTCAGGTTACCGACAGCAAAGGAAAAGGACATTTGGAAGAAGGTATCTATTTAGCTGAGAAGAGAAGTCCTGGAAGACAACTGGGAGGGAGCTTGGTTTCTAAACTGTGCAAGGTAAGAAAAAACTTTCCATGTCTCTAAACAGTTTCAATACGGATTCCTCTTACAGAGATCCTGTTAGTATTTACTTCACAGAACTGTCATAGACATTAAATATGATACAGAGGAGGCTTTGCAGTGACTAGTGAATTTAAGCTTTTTGTTTTTCCCTTAAAGTTTCCACAGCTTGACCCACAATCAGTTCCTGAAAAACCTACCTCAGCTCTAGTGAGATTACAGCCTGCAAAGCACACTGCTGGGCACAAACAAAGCTCTCAAAGGTTAACTAGTACTATTCTTAACAATGGAATCTCTGAACTTTGATTCTACTTCCTGGCCACAGAAGTTGAAACAATGACCCATATTCCTTCTTGTTTCCTATCCTTTTACACATGAACACACCAGTTTACAAAAATAGTAACCAAACTGCTCTAAGACACCCAGACACATGATTAAGTTCACTTTAGGAATGTCCAGTGGGCCAGGAGCCTATGGACAGAATTTGAAATCCTCCTGGCATCGTATCATCCCAGGCAAACTCTAGCAGGCTTACAAACTATAAATTTAGTTGTGCCTTAGGCTACTAACTTTATGAGTAAAAAGTTTGACTGATTAGCTATGGTGGTGGTGGTGGTAGTGTATGTGTTAGGATGAGAAGTTGGGCTCCCATGGATTTTTCATACAATTAGACTACCAAAGTTACCACACCCATAAAATTGGAGGAAGGAAGAGCCTTTAGAGTTAGCGACCAAGTCAAACCAGAAAAACTGGGAGCCTCAGCCTCACCTGTAGGAAAGGGGTAATATCCTTGGCCCTGTCCCTAAAAATGTATATTTCTGAGTCAGTATAAGACTTGAATTCTTACTTTCATATTAAACAAATAAACATATTAAATTATCTAAGGAAATGTAAAAATAGGACAGGGATTTCTTTATCACTGAGCTAATCCAGGAGTGTTAGTTCCCCAAAGGCACAATAAGCACTTATCACATCCCTATAGAAGGCTACAGCCTATTGCCCATTGTCTCCCAAACAAGTAAGAAATTGATCCTTACCCTGTGGGACAGATCATTCTATCACTTCTCTCATAAAGTAAAATGGAAAATCTAAATGGAGTTATGCCTATGATGTGTTCTCAAAATCTTTCTTAACGCACAATACTAAAAGTACTGATGCTTCATCCTTTATGTCCTTCATTCTTCCTTTCTCCAAACAGCCTAGTACTATAGTCATTTTGATCCCTCAAGTAAATACACAAATATGGTTAAAGCAGCCTGACAGGGAATGACAATTGACAGAGCATTACTCCCTCAAGTCAGTACAGCAATGAATTGGAATGAATGTAGCAAGCAGCTTAGCAGCAACAATTCACTTCCTAAGATAAGATAAATGGTTTGATCAGGGATGAGACTCTAATTAGTGTGCCATGGGGATATACCTGTTTACATGGTAGAAACACACAATTGAAATGGTCAGTATTGAGTGGCCAATTAGAGGAAATATACACAAATATGCTGAAAATAAAATGTGGGAAACACAAATCCTCACAGGAGTTACCTCAGTTACAGAATGTTGGTATGAGAAAGGCCTGATGATGTTATTTCAGCATTTTTTTTCCAACATGTGGCATGTATACCAATACTACTATGAAGGATCATTTTGGGTGGCACACAGATAAATATTTTCCCATACTGTGTGTTTTATTTTTATAGTTACCTTCTATTTGCTGAAATTAAAAATGGTTTTCCATTTTCAGTCATGCTATTTTTGTAGGAATTTATTTTTATTAAAGTAAGCCAGTCCATTTAAAGAAAAATAATAATGCTACAGAAAATGTTCTAAGTCATGAAAGTAACTCAAACATGATTGTTCATTAGCAAGACAGCGTAAATCTAACTATCCTAATCCAACAATTCATTTATTGGATGGACACATTGATTTAGAGGGTGTTAACACTCTGACCACCAAATAAAAATAAAACTTGTCTGTTTCTCCTGTAGCCATGGCAGAATTGGTAATAAAACATGGCATTTTAACACTGAGCCTAGTGAAAGCCACCTGCCCTTATTTCTTGAACTCCCACTACATACTAAAAGGCTTTTTTTTTTTTTTGCTCTTACATCATGGTACATACTTCTCTCATAGGGTTCAACACATTTTATTAAATCTATATTTATGTGGAATCTTACTCATTTGACAATTAGCTCATTGATGTTAGGAGTTTAATCACCACAGTTCAATTATCTTCGTGTTTTCATTTCTGAATATAGTGCCTGTACTGTGGCAAATGCCCAGTGAAAGTTGGTACAATGTAATAATTATGAATTAGAGCTGCATATTGACACTGCCTTCACCACTGTAGCTGTGTAGCACTGGACAACTTAGATAAACTATATGGGTCTTGAATTCCTTATTTTAAGATGAAGATTATAAAAAAAAATGCTGTCCAATAGGACGCTAAGAAGATAAAGTAACAAGACATGCTGGTACAGAGTGAGTGCTAGTACATTTTGCTATTACAGGTAGAGAATCCCTAACCTGGAAATCTAAAATGCTCCAAATTCTGATACATTCTGAGTGTTTAGATAGTACAAGTGGAAATGTTCCTCACCTGCATTCATAGTATTATAGTTAAAACACATTAGAGCTGGTGAGATGTGCTGATGATAAACCTGATGAACTGGGTTTGATACCCAGAACTCACATGCATGGTGAAAAGTCACATGTATGACGCCCATGATGGGTTCCCTGATTTCTACATGTGTGCACACATGCACACACATTCCCACGCCTTTAATAAATATAAATGCAAAAATACATTCTCACTAAGTATTACATAAAATCACCTTTAATCTATTTTTATAAGTATGAGACAAAAAATAAATTTCATATTCAAGCATGAAACCCATACCCCAAGATATAGTATTGTATAAACATATAAATATTCCAAAATCTGAGGGGAAAAAATAAACACCTTGAAATCTAAAACACTTCTGTTCCCAAGCACTTAGGTAAGGGACTCACAATCTGTATTTGTGTTGAACTCAATTACACTTTATTGGTCTTGAGACTCCACTCTAGAGAAACACAGACAAGACTACTTTTTCCATTTACGATCATTCAAATGCCTCACCTTCTTTCCTTTCTCATTCCTAATGGCTCAGTCCACTTTTGTAACATCATTTCCACACTCTTTACTATCTACTATCTCAGCTAGTTATGACAAATTATAGACTCCCATATCAGCAGTGTCATCTCACAGAAACCAAGATGCTTTAGCATATTAGTTTACCAGGTAATTAAGCCAAGACGAAAGTCTATTAACAGAAAAACAGAAATAAACACAAGAAAGATCACTCTACACTTAGACATAGTGGGAGAGATTCAGTGCTCAAAAATAAGATATTAGGTAGCTGAATTGCAGGATGCCCACATAACAAATACACTAGATTTTGTGTACCCTCTCTCCAATGCTCATATACTGAAACATTAATTCCCAAGGCGATTATATTAAGAGGGGGCCCTTGAGAAAGCTATTAATACTCTTATATACAGCTTTGCCCCTTTCCTTTCCTTCCACCATATGAAGACAGTGCTCACACCTTCTGGAAGGCCAGCAACAAGGTATCATCTTGGAAGCAGAAAACAGCCCCTACAAGATACTACAAGGTCCTGATTTTATACATGCCAGGTTTCAGATCAATGAGAGATAAATTCTTACTGTAAATTAGCCATTATGTGATATTTTATAGCAGCATAAAGAATATGATAGTATACAGACCTCAGAATTTATGCTTTTAGCAATGCAAAGTGGCACATGCCTATAATCACAGATACTTGAGAGGGAGAAGAATCGCAAGTTGGAGTGCAGTCTAAGCTGCAGACCAAGTTCTTGTCTCAAAAGAAAAATACAAATAGGAATATACTTCAACGGAAATAAGCTTGCTTATCTTTGAGTAGCCAAGTCTTAGGTTCAATCCCCAGAACTGGGGGGTGGGTGAAGGAGAAGGAAAGGAAAGAAGGGAGAGCAAAAAGAAAAGGAAAGTAAATTAAGTTTCTCAATACAGCTATGGCTACATAAAACATTATGTAGTATTGAGTTAAAACTAAGACACAAAAGTACGTATCACACACACACAAAACATACACATTTTTGTTACAGAAATATATTTAGCATTAAAAAAGAATGGCTTGCAGAATTATCTGAAACCTTATTATCTACCCTATTTAAACTACTTACAATAATCATGAATTACTTTTATAATTGGAAAATATGGGTTGGACATAGATTATCTTTGTAGGTAGCACTGGTTGTGGTAAATTTTGTTTTCATCTGTATACATACAAACAATAAATAGATGTAAAACAATTTTTAATCTCTCCAAACTGATTTTCCTGACAATATTTGCCCCCTTGAACTGCAGCTATGACTGACCATTCCAAGTGAGGAATTTCTCAAAAGTGTCTGTCTCAAGGCAAAAATTAATGTCACTAAATATGAGCTACAAGAAAGGCCTTCAGAAATGACCAGTGGTTCTCCCTGATCTCTTCAGCCAGTATTTACCACCTGATACGACACTGCTTCATGAGGCAAAGTACACAAATCTTGGCAGAATGTTCTTCCTTACTTAAATGTTCAGCAAATCAATTTTCCTTAGCAGCAATAATCACAATTTCTAATTGCGTATACTCTGCTTTTGTGTGATGATCTGTTCTATTCCTGTTTCTCCCACCAGATGTCATTGTAAGAAGGCAGAATCTAGGTTAGATGGATGTAATTTAGTTCTTGGAATAAAGTAATTGCTCAATAAGTACTTGTTAATTTCACTGACTGGATAACTGAATCATTGATTTTATTTTTAAATGTCATGGTCATCTCTTTTGTATTGAGAAAGGGTCTCTCCATGAAATCCAGTCTGACCTCAAACCTACTATTGTTCTCAATGCATATGACATCATATCCCACATTTATTTTTAACTTCTTTGATCTACAAAGTTTCTTGATGATATTTGGATGATGTTTTGATGGAATAGGGTCACTTGTAGAAGCTTCTTTTCCCAAAAATGAGAACGAGATTAAAAAAAAAAACAAAAAACTTGAGGATGAAATCAGTTGGGGCTACAGAGATGGCTGAGTAGTTAAGAGCACTTACTGCTCTTTCGGAGGATCCAGGTTCAATTCCCAGCACTCACATGGCAGCTTACAACTGTCTGTAACTCAAATATCTGACACCCTCACACAGACATAAACGTAGGCAAAACACCAATGCACATAAAATAAAAAAATAAATAAATTATTTTTTTAAAAATCAGTCAAAAGTTCTGTAGTAATAATAGTTACACTTTGAACTGAGTGTTTGCTATATGCCTATCACTGCTCAAAACAGTTTACAAACAGTAAAACAATCCCTGCAATAACCCTGTAAACACCATTGTCTCTACAGAGCAAAAACTGAGATACAGAGAATTAAAATTTTCCCAGATCACCTATCAGAATCAACATTCCAGTTGTCCTGACTGCTTGACATAACGATGCATCCCAAGCTAGCCTCCATCTCTCTATTTTACCCTCTTCAGTGTTGGGATTATAGGCATGCATCTATAAAATAATTAAAAAATTCCTAAAAATTAAAATATAAGGGTTATAAATAAATTAAAAGCACTTGATTAAATTTCCAAGATAGGTTGCTCTCCACAACCTGACCTTGCCCACCTGTAATTAATTTATTGGATTTAGATTTAAAGAAATCAGGACTTAACATAGGATCCTCAAAAATAGATACTGGATATCAAGTAAGAAAATTTTAAATTTATATAAATTTTCCAAATGACAATTCTTTTTGCAAGCCCGCATCTGCCTTTGATTGTGCTGTGCTAAAATGATAGTATGGGGGTGATTCCTGTACTAATTAACAAAACAAAAACAAAGTAAGTGATACTTTTTCATGGTGACCCAAGAAGCATTTACTACAGAATGTTTTGAATGTAGAGATTTCTTAAAAATGAATCCTTACTATTCCACAGTGTTACTACTCCTCATTTTAGCATGCCAGAGAAGCATGTGCTTTTCTGCATAAAATGATAAATATGACTTACTATGTGCAATAAGAAGACATAATTTAGCTTGAATTATTTTTACCAAAGATATAAATTATTGCATTAAAAAAGAAAGCAAAAAAATCAGATTTCTTTTTTGGGTAACTGTCTGAATTGTAACCTAGTACAGCGTTGACTGTGCAAAAGAGGATATACTGGTCCTACATAGGGCCTGAGTTTGGCTTCCAGAAGCCACATCAGGTAACATTTGTAACTCCAGCTCTGGGGGATCTGACATTTCTGGCCTCTATGGGCACCTGCATTCACCATTCACACACACAGACACACACACTTAAAATAATAAAAATCATTGCTAAAAATTAAAATATAAGGGTTACAAAGAAATTAAAAGTACTTGATTAAATTGTCAAGATTGTTGCTTTCCACAAACTGACAGTAATGTCTTATTGCTGAAGGCAGTACCCACATAGCTCACTGAATCTAGCTGTTACATGCACAGTACTCTCATCTTCACCCCATGTTCTAGTGTCTTTAGTATGAGAAGATACTCTGTAGGCTACCAAAAGAGAAACATAAATACCAACCCAGACACAAAATCTTTGACCTACAATCTGTCCTGCCTGTAAAATATGCTAGGGCAATGGTGGCACAAAATTTCTGCGAGTAACCAACCAATGCCTGGTTTGCCTTAAGGCCCACTCTATAAGATGGAACCCACACCAGATACTGCATGGGTGACCAAGAACCTGAAACTAAATAGCCCAGAGACCTAGGGTAAAACCAAATACTACTTGTCTAATAAAAGCAAGTAACAATAAAATGACTCCCAATGATATTCTGCTATAGTTGTAGATCAATACCTTATTCAGCCACCATCAGAGAAGCTTCCTTCTCAGCAAATAGGAACAAATAGAGACCCACAGCCAGACATTAGATAGACACACACACACACACACACACACACACACACACACACACATTGATAGAGACACACAGACAGAGATCTTGCAACACACAGCTCTAAATGGGATGTCTCCATCAAATCTTTCCCCTCAGAGCTCAGGGAACCCATGGAAAAAGACGCAGAAAGAGTGTAACCAGAAGGGATAGAGGACACCAGGAGAATAAGGCCCTCTAATTCAACTAATCAAAGCTCATATGAGCTTACAGAGAATGAAGCAGCAAGCACAGGGCCTGCATGGGTCTGTACCAGGTCCTCTGTGTATGAATTATAGCTTTCAGTTTAGTATTGTTATGGGGCCACTGACTGTATAAACAAGTGGGTCTCTGATTCTTGTGCATTCTCTTAGGACTCTTTTCCTTCTATTGGTTTGCCTTGTCTAACTTCAATGTAATAGTTTTATATTATATTTTGTTTAAAAAGAATAAAAAATTGATTATTTTATTTTAAAAAGAGCATCATAGTATACACATTTGTGCATGAAACATGAACAAATTAGGTAAGATAAAAATCTATTAAACAATACCTCTGTATGAAAAATAAGTGTCTCCTGCTGAACTAAGATTTCGTGACAAGGCTGGAGAGATGGCTCAGCAGTTAAGGACACTGACTGCTCTTCTAGGGGACCCAGGTTTAACTCCCAGCACCCACGTGGCGGCTCACAACTGTCTGTAACTCCCATTCCAGGGGACCAGATACTCTCACACAGACATACATCCAAGCCAAACATCATCAACACACATAGATAGATAGATAGATAGATAGATAGATAGATAGATAGATAGCATTAAAGAAAGATTTAGTGACAGCTCTTAAACCTCCAGGTCATGGACCTCACACTTTAGCACACAGTCTCATCTAAATGTTTTTCTAAAATCCAGACTGTGAGGTGCTAGCCTCATTCTGATACAGTAGGTTCCTGAAAGGACCCACAATTTATCATTTCTAATACATTTCCAGGGGATGCTGCTGTTACTATTTCAGAGATCACATGCGGAGTACTGTGGGTCCATTGGAACATGCATTCTGTTACTCTACAACTGTTAGAAACTGTTGTCATATATATAGGAACTACTTCCATAGCAAAAAAATTATTACTAGTATTAATTGTAAAACATTATTTTTTACTGAAGCAGTTAAAAATAATGGCTACCATATTAGCACAATATATACTATATACTCCACTTACTTCCTACTACAACATTGAGATTCATATTTTACCCCAAGATCTAGTGATAAATGACTAAAGACAAAAATAGCTCTGAAGGATACAACAGGATAATTATAATAAAACTAATAATAATAATAAAAAGACGCAGCTAAAATGATTGAATGTTATGCTAAACATACTGTTCATCTTATTTAATCCACAAAATGATCCTTAAAGTTGTCCCTGTTTTTATAATGAATGAATTGCTAGATTATATATGCACCTCATCCCTACTGTCTCTCAATATTGAGTCAGTCTCAACCTTTCATCAGTTTTCAGTTAGGTGGCAAAGAAGAAAGGCAAGAATGGGGAGAAATGGGAGGAAAAGACATTTGAGAGAGGAAGGACATCAGTAGCCATCTCTATTGCTTTTTCTCATCTCATTAGAATATCCCTGGATTCTAGTCTCCAGATATCACCAAGATGTATCTTCAGTCTCGCCTTCGATTTTTGTTTGCATATTTGTACTTTTCATGTTTTATCTTTTATTTGCTCTATTATTGTTTATATTTTTATTTTGAGAAAGAGTCTCTCTCACTTGCCTGAACTGGCACTGAAATTACTCTGTGTCTCAGGCAGGCACTGAAACTGCAAGTCTCCTGTCTACCAAATACCTAGAAAAAACAGCTTGCACCACCAGACCCTGGGTTCGGGTGTTTTATTATGAGTGCTATAAACTAATTCTGGTACCTTTAGTAACAGCCCATTTTTAGTTGCTGACATCTAGAGTTAGAGACCCGTATGTTTACTATGTTTCTCTACATAGATAAATTAACCTGATAAATAGAGCCATCCTGCTAACATAGCTGTGATAACTGGCCACCAATCATGTTAAGTTTAATGATACTGTATTTTGCCCTAGCCTGTCATACGGAGAGCCTGAAAAATAACATGGTCAAGGTCTTGCACTCACAAAATATACCAAAATTAGACTTATGCCCTTATTGCCAAATTTCACCACTAAAGAATTCATCATTTAAATTCAAATGTAGGATCTATAATTAGGTTCACTTTGAAAATTTAAAAGTAATTATATATTTTCTTGAATTTCACAATTTAAAAAATTACTTCTTTTATCTCAAAAGAGTATAATTACACCATTTCTCTCTCCAAGTCCTCCTATGTACCCCTCCTTGCACTATTTCAATTTCATGGCCTCTTTCATTAATTGTTGTTGTATACGTATATGTACGTGTGTGTGTGTGTGTGTGTGTGTGTATTCCTAAAAACATAAGAACAATTTGCTCAATCTGCATAACAGTGCTTGTATTAATGGTCTCAGGGTTGAGTACTTGATATTGGATAAGCAATTGGTGTGCTCTTTTTATGGAGAGGACTGTTTCTTCCACTGTCAGCCTTCTTTAGTTGCCTGTAGTTCTTTGTATAGAGTTGACACCTCAAGGGGTTTTGCCCTGCTACATTAACACATCTACTGTTGTCCTTGTTCAGCTCATATTTAAATAGTCATTTTGGTAATACTTTATGGGTAGAACTCTGACATTCAGAGGAGACACAATCTCACAGCAAACATCCTGTTCCTCTATCTCTTACAATCTTTATGCCTCATCTTCTACAATAATTCCTGAATTGTGGGAGTTGTATTGCAGTTTTAATCAATTGGGGACTGGGCTCCCCAACTTTGTTGTGGTTTTCTGTAATAGTCTTCATCTATTATAAAAAGAAGTTTCCTTGATTGAAGGTGAAGACTACACTTATCTGAGAGTATGCCTTAGTTTTTTGTTTTGTTTTGTTTTTCTAGTGCATGACCATGACCAAGACAACTCACAGAAGGAAGAGTTTTTGAGGGAGTTACAGTTTCAGAGAATTACTTAGAGTCCATGACCACATGGCAGCAGGCAGTAGGCACAGTGCTGGAGCAGTAGCTGAGGATTTACGTCTGATCCATAAGCATGAGTCAGCAAGATAACTATGAATGACACAGGCTTTTGAACCACAAAGCCCACCTGCCATGACACACCTCCTACAAAGCCACATCTTCTAATCCTTCCCAAACACTCACCAATTGGGGACTAAGCACTCAATATGTGAGCCTGTAGGGGAGTCAGGGCACTGGAGTAGGAGCTGAGCCTTCTATCCATATGCAAGTTTCCAAAAAGAGGTACAAATCATACAGGTTAAGAAGAAAAAGACACCGAGAAAGCCAGGGTTTGTGCTGAAATAGATAAAGAGAAATGGAATAAAGTGGGTGGTGCTCTCAGGGAGAGACCCCACCCAGCTAATCCTGCAACTTGTAAAAACAAAAGGTCTGAGGAATTATCTGTTCCTACAGAGCAACAAATTAAAGCTTGTGCAAATGCAGTTTAAGGAGGAGGCCAGAGTCCATCTTAGGCAGGCAGCAGAATTTGGCAACATCAGCCACCTCTTTCTGGCTTTAGAGTCAGGAAGAATATAGGAATACAAAGGTTTTGGAATCTTCCTCTGAGTTTAAGGGAAGCCTCTGAGGCTAGAGAGGCCATTGTGGGAAGCTGTGAGAAGTGAAGCATGCAGGATATTGGAGATGCCAGAGCCCTGGAATAAATGCAAGGGAGTCCTGCATATACAGACTGAAAGCAGCCCAAGAGAGAAGTGTGCTGCAGTCAGCAAAGCGAAAAGACCTTTGACATCAGACCTAAGGGTTACAGAATTTGGAGTTTGTCCTGCTGTGTTTTTATTATGCTTTTGTCCACCATTTCCTCACTATACCCCCATTCCTTCCTTTTGGAACAGTAACGTAAATTCTGTGCCATTGTTTGTTGGAAGTATGAAATTTGCTTTTTTTTTTTTTAATCTTATAGGGAGTTATGATTAAAAAATTGCCTTGAGACTTTTGAATCTGGGCTATTGAACTATGTTGAGACTGTGATAGACTATGGGAACTTTTTAAGTTGTTCTAAATGCATTTTGTATTTTGATATGGCCACAAGCTTAGGGGGCCAGAGAGTAGAATGTGATAGTTTGAATGTGAATTCCCCCCTTAGCCTCATATATTTGAATGCTCAGTCCCCAGTATTTGAGAAAGAATAAAAAGTGTGGCCTGGAGGAGGTGTGTCACTGGGAATGGGCTTTGAAGTTTCAAAAGCCCATGTCATTCATAGTTAGCTCTCTTTACCTAACTATTTTGTGTTAGGTGTAAGCTCTCAGCTACTGTTCCAACACCATGCTTGTCTACCTGTTGCAATGTTCCTGCTATAAGCCTCATAAACTCACCATCTGAAAGTGTATGACCCTGCTAAATACTCTCTTCTATAAGTTGCCTTGGTCATGGTATCTTAGTGTAGCAATAGACGAGCCACTAAGACAGGATAAAAGACTAAATACTTAGAATGTAATATAGCTAGGGACTCCACTGGGTTAGTCAAGTGGCAGTTGGAGGTTTTCCTCCAATATCCATGAGTTCAATTGCTCTGGGTAGCTGGCTAAGTACTGGAAAGTACCAGACACAATTTCCCTTTTGTTGGTTATGGTCACTGGTATGAATGCCACTACTGCACCCTTGGGACTATTATGTTTTGATGGTCCTTACTGTGGTTCATAGGCGTTATAACTAGGTAGGACTGTTGGTTACTTCCCTCCTTTAGAATAGTGATGGCACTTTCTGGTACCTCAACAGCTAGGAATCAAAGAACAGGCTTTGGATCTGTTCCAGTTGAGGGGCTTCTGACTCTTTCTTAGGTGGATGGTGTTTTCAGCAATAGAGACTTACCTTACACCTCTGAGGTTAGCAAGAGCATGTAATATTTCGGAAGTTTCTTCAACAACCCTGAACAACAACTCAAAAGGAGAAGGTCTGGTGTTGAGCTTTTTATTAAATGGTCTTTGGCTCTTGGGGGAACATTGTCATCCCAGAAGGGAAATTTTCATTTATACTATATATTTACATTTATATGGTATGTATGTGTGTTTGTGTGTATGTATGTGTGTTTCTAGGTAACAGTATGATTTCTTATGACTTTTTCAGGCATCCTTTCTGTTCTTTTAAAGCTGTCATTCCTTCTTCTTTATTTTATTTCCCTCCATTCTCACTAATTAGTTCCTCCCTCCTTATTTTTCTCATTTTCATCGCTTAGTCACTTGTACCCTGTTATTCTCCTTTCTATTGCTTCCCCAAGTCCCTATCTTAGCAATGATCACTTTTCTGCTCTCCTAAGTTTTATAGTTACTCTAGCATATGTCCTCATATCTAAATATATAGAACTAGGAGCCTCATATGATAGAGAACATTTCCAGGTCTGGGTTATTTCCTTCAATATGATCTTTTCTAGTTCCATCCTTTTACCAGCCAGGTTCATGTTTTCATTTTTCCTTACAGCTGAATAGTATTCCATAGTGTAAGTATAGCACATTTTCATTTTCCATTTGTCAGTTGAAGTACACGGATGTTGCTTCCATTCGCTAGCTACAGGAATGAACATGGTTGAGCAAGTTCTGTGGAATATGATGTAAAACACTTTTGGCATTCTCAAGGGTTAGTACAGCTCAGTCTTATTGTAGAGTTATTTTTAGGTTACTGACAATTCTTTACACTGATATTCAGAGGGACAGACTAGACTGCAATCCTACCAACAGTGCAGGAAGGCTCCCCTTTCCCCACATTCCCTCTAGCATTTACTGTCTGCCTTGTTTTGTTGATCTTTGCACTGTGACTGGAATAAGATGAAATCTCAGAGTTATTTTAATGTTCATTTCCTTAATACCTAGTGTCTTAGTCAGTGTTCTATTGCTGTGAACAGACACCATGACCACATCAACTCTTATGAAGGAAAACATTTCACTGGGGCTGGCTTACAGTTCAGAGGTTTAGTCTACTATCATCATGCAATGGTAGACATCATGGTGCTGAAGGAACTGAGAATTCTACATCTGAATCTGCAGGCAACAAGAAGAAAGAGAGCTACTGGGCCTGGCTTGGGCTTCAGAAACCCCAAAGCCTATCCCATCCCTTGTTACCACACACACACAAACACACAACAAAGGCAACAAAGCCACATCCATTCCAACAATGCCACAAGTCTTAATTTCTCTCAAGTAGTGTCACTCCCTAATGACCACGGTTCAAATATTTGAGCCTATGGGGGCCACTCCTATTCAAACCACCATATCTAAGGGCCATGAACACTTTTGGAGATATTTCTTAACCATTTTTTTTCTTCTTCTCAAGTTCCTGGACCATATTTTAAGTATGTCATTTGGTTTTTGGATTTTTTTTTAATTTGGACAATTTGTTTTTGAATTCTTTATATGTTTTGAATATTAATCCTTTGTCAGATATATAGATAGCAAAAATTCCTTCCCAGTCTGTGGGCTTCCTCTCTACTTGACTGATTCTTTAGCTGTGCAGAAGCTTTTTACTTTTATGGAGTACCACTTGTCATTATTTTTGAGCAAATGCAGTCCTATTGAGAAAGTCCTATCACACACACACATACACACACACACACCCCATCCAGGATATTGTCTAGATTTTTCTTTCAGTTTTTTGAGCCAGGGTTTCTCTGTGTAGCATTGGCTGTCCTGCACTTACTTTGTAGATCAGTCTGGCCTCAAACTCATAATGATCTGCCTGCCAGAACAGCCATGGCTACACAAAGAAACCCTGTCTCAAAAAACATAAACAAAAACAAATAAATAAATAAATAAATAACAAAGAATCAAAACATATTGCAGGATAAGTCACTTAATCACCAACTAAAGGTGTAAGAGAGGAAGAAATGCAGTGAAATGAAACTAGAAGACAAATTACATAATTGCTGAATTAGGGCAATAATTGCTTTGAAAGGAAATAGATTCAGTGCTCCAAATAAAAGACATTAATAACTGAAACAAGTCAAGAACTACTCAAGAGTAACTCACTTTTTCTGTTGAACAATAATTCTCAGAGCTCCAGACTCCAATTCTTATGTGTCCCTCAGATCAGACCAAGATCTTAAAACCTTGGGTAAGCAGGTTTTGTCTTTGTCCCTGTTCAGAAGTATGAAACTTGGAAAATAACTCTTAATACTGGGCAAAATTTTAGAGGGAGAAATTGAGACAAAACAGAATGGTAGTCAAAATCCAGACAACATGGGAGAAGAAAGAATCCCATCAAACCTATTGGCTGAGAATCAAGAAAGTCTCAAACTACACTGACTCTTACTTACAGTCAAGCCATGTTCGGATATCTCTGTGACCTGTATATAAGAATACTCTAAATCATTTTGATCTATATTTTTCTCTGTCTTTAAGCTTGTATAATACAGTTCATAAGCAGTGTTATTTACTAAAAAAAGAGCTTCAAGTATACATAGGCATAACAAAATATTTCATTTAATCTTTTAAGTATTTTGAGCAATGTAACTGCAAAACCTACCAAAATTGTGCATATAGTATCAAGACAGTTAAATGCAACTTTGTCTTGAGAAACCGATACTTTCTCTTAAGAAATTCTAAAAAAAATAAAAATAAAGATGAAAAAAGACATTCTATTGTTTCCTTAAATCAGTTTCCCACCCCTGTTTCTTTCCTTCCTTATGTTTAAGCCTATATTAAAACTTTGCTGGAGAGGTTGTGGAGAAAGGGGAACCCTCCTCCACTGCTGGTGGGAATGTAAACTTGCACAACCGCTCTGGAAAGCAATCTGGTGCTTCTACAGACAACTAGGAATAGCGCTTCCTCAAGATCCAGCTATACCACTCCTAGGCATATCCCCAAAAGAGGCTGAAGTACACAAAAAGGACCTTAGCTCAACTATGTTTATACAAGCTTTATTTGTAATAGCCAGAACCTCAAAAAAGCCCAGATGCCCCTCAGTGGAGGAATAGATACAGAAATTGTGGTTCATCTACACAATGGAATATTACTCAGCAATAAAAACCAAGGAAAGAGTGAAATTTGTAGTAAATGGTGGGAACTGGAAAAGATCATCCTGAGTGAGCTATCCTAGAAGCAGAAGGACACACACAGTATATACTCACTCATATAGACATATAATATAGGATAAACCTACTAAAATCTGTACACCTAAAGAAACTAATCAAGAGGGAGGACTCTAGCTATAATGCTCAATCCCCATCCTGAAAGGCAAAGAGGATGGGCATCAGAAGAAGAAAACAGGAAACAAGTAAAGAGCTTCCACAGAGGGCCTCTGAAAGGCAATGCCCTGCAGACTATCAAAGCAGATGCTGAGACTTATGGCCAACTGTTGGGCAGAATACATGGAATCTTATGAAAGAAGTGGGAAATAGTAAGATCTGGAGAGGACAGGAAATCCACAAGGAAAGCAACAGAACTGAAAAATCTGAGCACATTGGTCTTTCCTGAGACTCATACTCCAACCAAGTACCATTCATGGAGATAACCTAGAACCCCTGCACAGATGTAGCCCATGGAAGTTCAGTGTCCAAGTGGATTCCATAGTAATGGGAACAGGGACTGCCTCTGAACTGATTGGCCTGCTCTTTGATCACCTCCCCCTGAGATGGGAGCAGCCTTACCAGGCCACAGAGGAAGACAATGCAGCTACTCCTGATGAGATCTGATCCTTGCATCAGAAGGAAGGAGAGGAAGACCTCCCCTATCAGTGGACTTGGGGTGGGGCATGCGTGGAGAAGGAGGAGGGAAGGTGGGATTAGGAGGGGAGGAGGGAGTGGTTTATGGAGGAATACAAAGTGAATAAAGTGTAATTAATAAAATAAAAAAATCTCATTCATATAGTGAAATTAAAGAAAAAGAAAAAATCAAAAACAACAAAAAAACAAAACAAAACAAAACTTTTTTTCTTGTTGGGTATGAGGTGCAAAACTGTAATCCCAGTACTTGGGAGGCAAAGGCAGTTGTATCTCTGTGAGTTCAAAGTCAGCAGAGTCTATACAGTGAGTTCCAGGGCAGCCAGGGTTGTCTCAACAGCAGCAACAACAATAACCCTTTTCTTAATTAACTCCTGTTTTGCTTTACAAAAAAGAAAAGGAAAAGGAATTTGCTTCCTTCACTTTGCATTTATGAACACAAATAGATCCAGGGAAAAAGAATGGGATAAGATATTCAGTGTGAATGAAAACCATGAGAAATTATGAGTAGGCAACTACTAAAGGATAAGATAGAATTTGAAATCAAATGCAGCAGGAAGAGAAATCAACATGACAGATATGCCAATTCAAATCAAGCAAATGGCAGCTATAAATAACATATAATATCAAAATATACAAAGAAATAAAAGTATAAAACAAGTATTAATAAGCCTAAATGAAGAGATAGACGCTAATATAAAGTACTCCAGGAATTTAACAGCCAACTTCATCAACAGGAAAAGCATTTTGACAGAAAAATCAATTAAGTAAAAAGAAGGAAACTGTACACTTGGGGCTGTTGAGATGGCTCAGCAGGTAGGGGTATTTGATAAGTGAATCTGGCAACCTGAGTTCAATCCCCAAGACCCACAAAAGGTGGAAGAAAAGAACTGACTCCACATGTTGTCCTTTGACCTTCATATATATGCCATGATGTGCCCTTCAGTAAATGGATATAATAAACATCTAAAGAATATTCCAAATCCAGAAACAATGAGGAATACCTACAATCTGTGCACTTGGAAGGGTTAAATAAGAAGATTATGAGTTCAAGGCCAGCCCAGTATATAGTGCAAGATGTTGTCTTTTAGGGAAGTGGAAAAAAATTAAAAATAGTCCATTCCATCACTGGGAAATACATATTTTTCTCATCAGAACATAGAACATGCTCTGTGATAGATCATGTGATAGAACACAAAACATGTACCAACAAGTATTTTTCTAAGTATATTTATTTTAATAATATAAAATTATTTTATATATTATATATTACTGCTTTTCTTCTTTTTTATTAATTTTTATTTTATATATTAATCACAGGTTATTTACTTTGTGTCCCAGCTGTAGCCCCCTCCCTCTTTTCCTCCCAATCCCACCCTGCCACCCTCATCTCCTCCCTGCTCCTTTCCAAGTCCACTGCTAGGGGAGGTCCTCCTCCCTTTCCATCTGACCCTAGCTTATCAGGTATCTTCAGGACAAGCTGCATGTCCTCCTCTGTGGCCTAGCAAGGCTGTTCCTCCCTCGGGGGAGGGGGAGGAGGTAAAGGAGCTAGTCACTGAGTTCATGTCAGAAATAGTTCCTGTTACCCTTACTAGGAAAACCCACTTGGATACTGAGAAACCATGGGCTACATCCAAGCAGGGGTTCTAGGTTACATCCATACATGGTCCTTGTGCTCAACCATGTTTGTAGCAACTATATTATTAATAGCCAGAAGCTAGAAACAACCCAGATGTCCATCAACGGAGCAATGGAAACAGAAATTGTGGCACTTTCACACAATGAAATACTACTCAGCAATTAAAAACAAGGAAATCGGGAAATTTGCAGGCAAATGGTGGGATCTAAAAAAGATCATCCTGAGTGAGGTATCACAGGAGCAGAAAGACACACATGGTATATACTCACTTATATAGACCTATAAGATAGGATAAACATACTAAAATATGTACACCTAAAGAAGATAAACAAGAAAGAGGACCCGGAGTAAGATGATTAATCCTCACTTAGAAAGACAAATGGGATGGACATGGGAAGTAGAAGAAAACAGGAAACAGGTCAGGAGCCTACTGCAGAGGGCCTCTGAAAGACTCTACCTAGCAGTATTGCAAAGCAGATGCGGATACCAGTAACCAAACCTTCAGCAGAGTGCAGGGATTCATATGATTAATAAAAGGGGGAGTTAATATGACCGGGAGAGGACAGGAGCTCCACAAGGACAAAATATATCAGGGCACTGGGGTCCTTTATGAGACTGTTTCTACAACAAGTATTTTTTAAAAGTGAAATCATACTATTTTTCAGGTCACAAAATAGGAAAACTAGACAATAAATAATATGAAAAGATTTTAAACCCATACAAGTATATGAAAAATAATTTTCTTTTGAAAAAACAATGAATGGAAGCATAAAGAAAAGTTTTTTGAAGAAAAGAATAGCTGAAATAATTAAATCCATGTTTTTGTTGTTGTTTAAGATAAAAAAACAGAGCTTCTTAAGAAAAAAATTACTCAACAAACCTTGAAATAAAGAAAAGAATACTCAAAGTAAGAGAATACAACTGACAAGAGGGGTACAAAAAAATCTCACTAGAGATTATGATGAAATTGTTCAAATTTTGGTAACTTAGAATTGGAAAAATTTCCAGAAAAATAAACATTACCAAATCTACATTAGGGTAAACCAGAAAACATGAACAGGCTGGCGGCAAGTATTAAATGTTAATCAATAATAAGAAGCTTCCCACTTTAGAAAAGCTTGGGACCAGAGAGTGTCATTAGTAAGTTCTATCAAACATTAATAGAAGAAATAATATAAATTTCCCTAAACATACTTCCCCTAAATAAAATAAATACTTCCAGACTTATTCTGCAAGGCTACTATTAGCTTCCTACCAAAATAAGATAAGAATACAATAACTATTATAATCTAACACTATTTTTACATTTTTATTCTTTTTTAAATATTTCATGTACTATATGTGATTATATCCTTTTCTTTTCCCCAAATATTCCCAGATCTTCCACAGCTCCTTACCCAAAAAACTTCACATTCTTTCTCTCTCTCAAAACAAAACCCAAGAAGATAGAAAATGCCAAACCATAAAGCAAGCAAACAAACAAACAAAAGAAAACACACAAAAAAACCCACCATGGATTCTGTTCTGAGTTGGTCAACTACTACTGAGCATGAGGCTTGACATGGCATGTCATTGATCTATCTACTATCACTCCAGTGGAGAAGCTGAATTTTCTTTCTCCCAACAGGCAGTATTTGGAAATAGCTTCTTGGTTAGGAGTGGGAGTTCGTGGCTACTTCCCCTTTTTCCATGCTGAGATTTTTGTCTGGCTTGAATTTGTGAATGTCTTATACATGTTCTTATGGACTCTATGAGTTCATATGTGTCTCTGTTCTGCTGTGTCTGGAAAACAGTTTCCTCAGAGTCCCCTACTACCTGTGGCTCTTACAATATTTACACTTCCTGTTCCACATAGATCTTGAAGCCTTGAGGTGAGCAGTGTGATATAGATATCCATTCAGGGCTCAGGGCTCCAAAGTTTCACACTGTCTTCATGTTGTCTAGTTGTGGATCTCTGTGTTAATTGCCACCTACTACAAAAAGAAGCTTCTCTGATGAGGGCTGAGCAATGCAGTGATCTACAAATTCCCTAATTTATTCTTGATGAACATAAACACTGAGATCTTCAACAAAATACTTGTAAATGAAATCAGCACACAAAATGGTTATTCCTTCTGATCACAGGAATGCAATGGTAGTATAATATTTATGAATCAAATATATGTGATATATCATTATCAACAAAAAGTAGGATAAAAAACATGGTTACCTCAACTCGTAAAAAAAAGCACAAGATGAAACTCAGCATCCTTTTATGATCAAAATGGGAACACAGGTCAGCATAATAAAGGCCATTTATAGAATGGCAAAACTTAACAATATGCTAAGTAAAGAACAGAGAAAAACTTTCTGAGACATCTGAACGAAGACAAGTGCATATGCTTCCAACACTTTTATTCAACGTCGTGTTTGAAGCTCTAGGCAGAACAAGTAGGAAAGAGAAATAAATAAAGGACATCAGGTTAAAAAAGAAGGAAAACTCTCAGTGTTTACACATGAAATGATCTTACAGAAATCAAGAAAAAACTACTAAACTATTAGAATTAGTAAATTAGGATAAACAGAATGGCTAACTAGATAAAGACCCTTGCCACACAAATCCAACAATGAAAGTATTATCCTCTAGACTCACATGAAGGCAAAAGGGGAGAACCAACTCCACAAAGTTGTCCTCTGACCTCCATACATGTACCACAGCACATACGGCACCCAAACAACCACAATAATAATGAATAAATTTCTTTATTATAGCCTGCCAAGTCACCTGAAAGAAAACCCAACAGTGGTAAACTACACCTCAAACCCTGTGTTCCCTTTTTTACCCCAAAATTCTGCCTGCTTTCTCTGAGGCCTACCAACACCAGCGACTCCAGGTGAGCCCCTCCTTTCCCCGAAGCCACTGTCTGCCAACTACTCTGAAAGCATCCCAAACAGCAGTAAGCTGTACTCCAAACCTTGTGCTCCTGTCCTCTCCAGGTCTTACTATCTCCCTCTTCTTTCCTAAGATTCCTGCACTCTCTCCAAAGTTTGTTTATGAGTCTCATTATCTGTTCTTATACACTGCTGGGTAGAGTCTTTCAGAGGCCCTCTATGATAAGCTCCTGTCCTATTTCCTGTTTTCTCCTTCTTCCAATGTCCGTCCTGTTTGCCTTTCTGAATGAGGATTCATCATCTTACCCAGGGTCCTCCTTCTTGCTTAGCTTCTTTAAGTGTACAGATTTTAGTATGTTTAACCTATATTATATGTCTAGTACCGACTTATAAGTGAGTATATATGGTGTGTCTTTCTGTTTCTGGGATACCTCACTCAGGATGATCTTTTCTAGTTCCCACCATTTGCCTGAACATTTCATGATTTCCTTGTTTTTAATTGCTGTGTAGTATTCCATTGTGTAAATGAACCACAACTTCTGTATCCATTCCTCAACTGAGGAGTATCTGGGTTGTTTCCAGCTTCTGGCTATTGCAAACAAACCTGCTACGAACACGGTTGAACAAATGTCATTGTTGTGTACTTGAGCATATTTTTGATATATGCCTAGGAGTGGTATGGCTGGATCTTGGGAAAGCATTATTCCTAATTGTCTGAGAAAGCAGCAAATTCATTTCCAAAGTGGTTATACAAGTTCATATTTCCACCAGCACTGGAAGAGGGTTCCTTCTCCACATCCTCTCCAGCATGTATTGTCACTTCAGTTTTTGATCTTAGCCATTCTGATGGGTGTAAGGTGAAATCTCAGGGTTGTTTTGATGTGCATCTCCCTGATGACAAAGGACATTGATCATTTCTTTAAGTATTTCTCTGTCATTCTATATTCCTCTACAGAGAATTCTCTGTTTAGCTCTGTACCCCATTTTTAATTGGATTACTTGATTTGTTGCTTTTTAACTTCTTTAGTTCTTTATATATTCTGGATATTAGCCCTCTGTCAGATATAGGTTTGGTGAAGATCCTTTCTCAGTCTGTAGGCTGTCGTTTTGTTCTGAGGACAGTGTCCTTTGCTTTACAGAAGCTTTTCAGTTTCATGAGGTCCCATTTATTGATTGCTGCTCTTAGAGCCTGTGCTGTTGGTATTCTGTTCAGGAAGTTGTCTCCTGTGCCAATGAGTTCTAGGCTCTTCTCCACTTTTTCTTCTAACCCATTTAGTATGTCTGGTTTTATGTTGAGACCTTTGATCCACTTGGACTTTACTTTTGTGTAGGGTGATAAATATGGATCTATTTCCATTTTTCTACATAGCAACAGAACCAAAATATCTGGGCTCTACAGGGGTCTTTTCTGAGACTAATACTCCAACCAAGGACCATTCATGGATATAACCTAGAACCCCTGCACAGATATGGCCCACGGCAGCTCACTGTCCAAGTGGGTTCACTAGTAAGGGGAACAGGGACTTTCTCTGATATGTACTCCATGGCTGGGTTTTTGACTGCCACCCCTGAATGGGGGAGCAGCCTTGCTTGACCACAGAGGAGGACAATGCAGCCAGTGTGGATAAGAACAGATAAGCTAGGGCAAGATGGAAGGGGAGGAGGACCTCTCCTATCTGTGGACTTGGAGAAGGGCATAGGAGGAGATGAGGGAGGGTGAGATTGGGAGGGGAGGAGGTAGGTGGCTACAGCTAGCATACAAAGTGAATAAACTATAATTAATATAAAAATTAAAATAAAAAAAAACTGTGCTCCTTTTCTAGCTCCACAATTCTATCTGCTTTTCCAAGGCTAACCAGCACCAGTAACTCCAGATACGCCCCTCTCTCTCCCCAACCCTTGCCAACCAACTCCCCTGAAAGCAAACCCAACTGTGTTATCCCTGGGAAGACGGTCCTGGGATGTATAAGAAAGTAGGATGAGGAAGCAAGAGGGAGCAAGCCAGAAACTCCTCTATGGATTCTGTTTCAATTCTTGCCTTCAGGTTCTTGTCTTAAGTTCCTGTTCTGAATTACCTTCATGGTAGACTGTAATAGAGACATGTAAGTTAAATTAAACCTTTCCTCTTTAAGTCACTTGTGATCGTGGTCTTTATAAAGGCAACAACAACAACAAAAACCGAACAAAGACAGAACCTCACTGGCAAAGAGACACAGGATGAAAAATGAAAAAACAGAAAACGGTATATTAAACAAACAGAAGTAGAAAACACATTAGGCTAGCCATATTCATATCTAAAAAAATAGACTACAAGCCAAAATTAGTCAGAAAACATAATAAAGTTCAGTATATATTAATAGAGAGAATAATCTATCAATAAGATATAATTATTGAAAATATACACATCGATCTTTCATGTACTTAATTTCCTAAGACTTATACTATTGGATATAAACAGATTGATTTATAAAGATACAATAGCTGTGAGACAGCTCAATAACCCATCTAATAAACAGACCATCAAAACAAGTAAACAAAATAGTCAGAGTTAAATTTCAATGTAGTTAAATGGATTAGAAAGATAACTATAGAATATTCCATCCAACAGCTGTGGAATACACACTATTCTCAGCAGCTCGTAGAACTTTTTCCAATACAGATCACAGTTTAGGCCATCAAGCAAGTCTTAAAAATAGAAAAATTTGAAATTATTTCAGATATCGTATCTTATCATAAGAAAATAAAACTAAAAAGCAACATCAAGAGAAACTACAGAAAATACATAAACATGGAAATTAAATATTATGCTTTTGACCAAACAATATGTTACTGAATCAAGTGCAAAGATTGAAAACTTTCTAGGACCTGATAAAACAGGGTCAGATGAAAGGGGAGGAGGTCCTCCCCAATCAGTGGACTTGGAAAGGGGCAGAGAGGAGACGAGGGAGAGAGGGTGGGAATGGGAGGGAATAAAGGAGCGGGATACAGAGTTAATAAAATGTAACTAATAATAAAAAAGAAAACTTTCTAGCATCAAATGAAAATGAAAACAGTATTTTAGTGGAACATTTTTCATACAGCAAAAGTAGCCATTAGAAAAAATTTTATACCAGGTGCGGTGGTGCATGCCTATTATCCCATCACTGAGCATCACTCAGAGAGGCAGAAGCAGGAGGATCTCTGTGAATTTGAAGCCAGCCTGGTCTACAAAGTGAGGCCAGGATAGCCAAGGCTACATGGAGAAACTGTCTTGAAAAAAAAAAAAAAAAGAAAAGAAAATTCATAACTAAGGATGCCACATTAGAACAAACTGCAGAGCCTTCAGACAAGTAACAAAGTGGCATGTATCCCATCTTACAAACCGTAACAAGGCTCTGAGATGGCCCATCCCAATATCCATCCCTTCTATGAACTTCTGTAGCATGTGAAGGGGCCAGTCCTGTAGCTCCAAAGCTGTGGAGCTCCATGACACAGGGTAACAATGAAATATCTGAGAGGAGCCCCTGGGATGATCCAGTGTTGATAATGTGGCAAAAGCCAGAGGCCTAGGAAACAGACCAATGGACTCACTCTAATGAACATTTGCAAGTACAAATGTTTGGGCAAAAGGGTATACTGTATGACACAGCGTGACACATCACAGCTTCCATGGTGAGATTTTTGCTTTGTTTTGTTTTTTTCAGGTTTTCTTTTCCTTTTGGGGAGGTTTCAGGTGCAGAGGGTGGATATAGGGAGATGGGAAGATAAGTGGGTTTGGGGTGCATGATGTGAAATTTACAAGGAATCAAAAAAATTAATCTAAAAAAGAAAGATATGCAATGTATTATTTATAAATACAAATGCTACTCTAATGAGATGTTTTACCCCCAAATTAGCATTTTTTCTTACAATATCTGTATTGGTGTGATGAAGAATATTTACGTGTAAAAAGGCTCTGAGTTCAATGCTTCAGCACTATTTTAATATACTTAAAATTTGGTAATGCCTTGTCCAGAAATCCAGCTATGTGCATCCAAAGAGACATGGCTGACATCTTGATGTAGCATCATCCCTAATTACACATGGATATGATGAACAAGGAACTTTTCATATATAGAAATTTTACCTATATTATCCCATTTAATCCTCACAAGCATGAGGTAGGTACACTTAGTATTCACTTTAATATGACACAGCACAAGGAAGATAATTTTATTATTGAAGAAAGTGTGCATGAGTGTGAGCATACACATATGGAGGTCAGAAGACAACTTTCAAGACTCAGTTCTATCCTTCCACAGTGATTCCCAAGGATCAAACAGGTTACCAATGCCTTTTACCAACAGAACCACTTTTCCAACCCTCTAAAAATTATATTTTTTATTTATACACATGCATGTGCATGTGTGAGTACATGTGTGTGCACATGTGTGCACATGTGTGTGTGTGTTGTATATTCACATTTTGGGGAGAAGGGCTGTATGTGAAGGCCAGAAAAGGATGCTGGATTTTCTTATCTACCACTCTCCACCTTATTGCACTAAGTAAGACACAGTCTCTTACTCTATTTGGCAGCCAGCAAGCCCCAGTGATCCTCTTGTCTCTGCTCCCACAAAGCACTGGGGTTGGCTTTTTATGTGGATGATTGGAATTTGAACTCAGGTCTTTATTATTGCACAGAAAACACTCTTACCCACTGAAGCACCTCTGCAGGCCCTGTATTCTTATATTAGTTGTTTGAAGGCCTTTACTTTTCTTCCCCAAAGTGCAAACACAGTTTTATACAAAGTAGTTTATTGCTTACTTTCTCAAGGTTCTATGTAGCAACTGTCCCCAAATTTAGTAAGGTATAAATGACAAATGGTATATATTTGTAATATATACTATGAGGTTTTAATGTATAAACACGATGTAAGAAGATTATCAATAGTCTTAATCTTAGTTTATGAACTTCAAGATAGAGTTCATGATTTATCTGTAGTCCTGGCACTACAGTGGTTGTAACATACCAGGCACTCAGTCAATTTTATATTCACCTTTTTCAGAACCAAGGGCTTACCTAAAAATAACAAAATTCCCTATGGGTTTCATTTTAGTCAGAGAAAATGGACAATAACCACCATATAATATGACAGAGAAGGTAAGAATGGGTCTGATGAACTCTTGAGAGATTGCTTGTATATTAAACAGACCACTCTGGGGTGACCATCACAGGATAAATGAAGCCACATGGCTATTTCAATAGGATTGGAGCATAAAGAATGTTATTCAATCTACTGGAAAGGTAGAAGATGTAAGAAGGGAGCAAATCGGAAGATTGGTATGTGCCATAGCAAACATGTTGACTTTCAGTTGGGGTCATATAGCAAAACATTAGAGAGATTTTTGAGGAAAAGCGATATGCTACCATTTAGGTATAACAGGATCACTCGAGCTAATGTGTTAGGGACAAAGACAAAGACAGATGAGTTAAGGCTAGTTAAGGCACCACTATAATTCTGTAAAGGAGAGAAAATAGCTCACTAGACCAGCTATTTTAGGTTGATGGTGGTGAAAAGGGATTCAGTTGAGAATTTGTTTTATTATGAATAGAGATAATCTTGTTTGTTTATGTATTTCTTATTATAGATTACAGTGATTGCTCTAGCAAGTGAGTAAAAGAACATACTGAAATTTGGTGGGAAGGCAAAGCCATGGCATCTTGAATTGTGTGCTTCAGCTAAGCTAAAAGCAAGACAAATTAAATGAATGAGTAAACACAAAGAGGTCTCATTTATTTTCTACATCCAGAAGTTTGCATATTTATTTATATCTCCTAGAATACCATTCATTACAAACTTCTCAAGCAAAATCCATTACTGTTGTTAAAATTCCGACAGTGTAGAGCTGCAGCTACATGGCAGAGTACCTCCTTAGCATGTGCAAGAAATATCTTTGGGGTTGATTCCCAGCAACCTACATAGAGATGCCTGTTACATGCAGCCTGGAATACACAGAGTCATCTTCCTTTGTTGACATTCTTGGTTGAGATAGTTTATTTCAGGACTCTGACAACTGTGATACCAAAAGGTGTTTATACTCTTATCACACCCAAAGATGGTCATTAGTCTGTGAAAGGCATTGGTAAGTTTTTTTTTTTTTTCAGGGAAATGAGAAAGATTTGCATGACATCTCTATATTACAGTGATGGATGAATGAACAAGATGTTGTTGTACCTCACTTTCTAATTAATTTAAAATGTATTCCCTCCTGTACTTTACACTTCTTATAATTGGAGGTTAAAAAAGTTACTATCAGTTGGGTGGTGGAGGTGCACATCTTTAATCCCAGCACTCAGGAGGCAAAGTTGAGGTCAGCCTCATCTACAGAGCTAGTTCTAGGACACCCAAGGCTACACAAAGAAACCCTGTCTCAGAAAACAAACAAACAAAAGTTACCAACATATCCTTCCATACTACTGCAATGAAGGCATTTAAAAAAGAGAGCTAACTGGATCCTAAGCCTACCATGCCACCAGGGATCTTTGAGCAGCCTTCGCATTTCAGTCTGCTCACTTGACTACTAGCCTAAAACCCATTTCATATAAAAAAAGAGACTGCTGAAGATATGCAGGAGTGTATTTTCACTCATAAATGAACTATACAGTTGAGATTCCTCTGACTCTTGATCTTCATTAACAGAGTTTTGTGCCTCAGAAAGGGGCAGTGAGAACAACTAGCCACCAAAACGTTGCTGTTTTATCAAACAAGAGAATCATTCTCTCTGAGTTCTGTAATAGCCAAGACTCAACTTAAAAGAAAATGCACAAACCCTTATCATGTCACCTTTCTTCATCCAGAATGACTCCACTGTCTGTGAATCTGAGCCCACAGGGGCTAATGAATGCTGTGACTGCTCCAGGGGAATACCATGGCAGTGATGAAAAACACTCTGACCTCTCTCTGTGAACGCCACGATTTCCTATGGTTTGTGGAGGGAGGTGTAGAAAGCACTATGTCATGTGTTACATGATATAAAATTGATGAGTAATTTGCATTCTTCAGGTAGAAAGCTAATAAAGCCTAATGGTTAAAAGAGGGCACTGGTTGGGTGCAGTGGCTCATGCCTGTATTTCCAGCACTTGGGAGGCAAAAGCAGGTGAATTTGTGTGAGGATGAGGCCAGCCTGGTCTGCAAAGTGAATCCAGGACAGCCAGGGCTATACAGAGAGACCATGTCTCAAAAAACCAAAGGGGTGGGGTGCACTGAAGTTGCCTGGGCTTAAAATGCATAGCCTAGGCCATTTAGCTAATATTTACTCTCCTGATATGTACGAAGATACCTTAGGCATATTAGACATCTCGATGAAAAAATGGTGGGGATTCCTACCTTTGGAAAATTTGAGTGAGACCTCATCACTAATCTATTACTAACAAGCCTCATTGACATTTCCTTCATTTAGCCAATATTATTCTTGTTTGCCTTTTCATTGCATTGTGTGTGAGGGGGTGGATATCAAGAAACAATCTGTAGAAGTCAGTTCTCTCCTTCTACCATGTGAGACCCAGGAATTTAATCTGGGTCATCATCCTATGGGGCAATTGACTTCATCTGCTAAGCCATCTTGTCAGTCAAAAAAAAATTTTTTTTTTTGGGACAAGATCTCATATTGTATCCCAGAGTATTCTCAGTGTCATTATATAACTCAGGCTGGCTTCAAACTCAAGGTGATCCCCTGCCACGTATGGGATTACAGGTCTTCCCCATAATCCTCAATTTAGCTAAATTTCGTCTTATATAAATCTTACTACTAGACTCTTCCCAAATTCCTTGCTTTCGTGTGATATGGAAATTATAGCATTAAAGAAGTCAGAGATCGTTTCTAGTTATCATCAATTTATGACTAAGTCATGACTAACCATGATTTGTGATTCTTTTTGTAAATTAAGACGGGGTTGCATGGTTCTCTGCCAGATACACATGGCAGGAAAGTTTAAGAAACATAAAAAGAATAAGTTGTTATTTTTAGTATTAATTACAGTTTATTTACTTTGTATCCCAGCTGTAGCCCCCTGCCTCCCTCCCTTCCAACCAATCCCACTCTTCCTCCTTTATCCCCTCCCATGCCTCTCTCCAAGTCCACTGATAGGGGAGGTCCTCCTCCCCTTCCATCTGACCCTAGCCTATCAGGTCTTATCAGGACTGGCTGCACTGTCTTCCTCTGTTGCCTGGTAAGGATGCTCCCCCATCAGGGAGAGGTGATCAAAGAGCAGGCTAATCAGTTCATGTCAGAGACAGCCCCTTGTTCCCCTTATTAGGGTACTCATTTGGCTACTGAGCTGCCATGGGTTACATCTGTGCAGGGGTTCAAGGTTATCTCCATGCATGGTCCTTGGCTGGAATATCAGTCTCAGAAAAGGCCCCTGGGCCACAATTTCTTGGTTCTGCTGCTCTCCTTGTGGAGCTCCTGTCTCCTCCATGTCTTTCTATCTTCCCCTTTTCTCATAATATTCCCTGTACTCTGCCCAAAGTTTGGCTCTGAGCCTCAGCATCTGCTTGCTCAAGTACACAGTAAGGACATTTGCTCAACCATGTTCATAGCAGTTTTATTCATAATAACCAGAATCTGGAAACAACCTAGATGTCCCTCAAGTGAGGAATGGATACAGAAATTGTGGTACATTTACACAATGGAATATTACTCAGCAATTAAAAACAAGGAAATCATGAAATTTTCAAGCAAATGGTGGGAACTAGAAAAGATTATCCTGAGTGAGGTATCCCAGAAGCAGAAAGACACAAATGGTATATACTCACTTATAAGTGGATATTAGATATATAATATAGGATAAACATACTAAAATCTGTACACCTAAAGAAGCTAAGCAAGAAGGAGGACCCTGGTGAGATAATCAGTCCTCACTCAGAAAGGCAAATGGGACAGACATCGGAAGAGAATAAGTTTTTGTTGTTTGTTTGTTTGTTTTTGTAAGGCAAAATGTGAGCTCTTAGAAGCCATGTGCTCTTAAGACATTGGGATGTCAGGGGAGCAGTACACTCATACATAGCTTTTTGATTACCTTAGACTTATTCACATATCAAATATATGCGGCTTTGGGGTTGAGAGATGAAAATATAAGAATATGGGGAAAATAGGGTATAATACCCACCAATTGGAGAAAAGTAAAGAAGAGAGGGAAGTATGGAAGAGAAATGAAACAAGGGGCTGAAAAATTTATTTCAAATTTTATTTTAAGTATTATTTTACTCTTACTAGTGTTTATTAATCATGCATGTTAATAGGGCTCAGTGGGATGGTCCAAAATATGCATGCATTTACCAAATCCGGCCTTTCTTTACTCACACTCGGCCTCTCCAATTTTTGGTAATTACTACTCTACATTCAGGCAGACTTTATTTAAAAAAAAAAAAAAAAACAAACTTCAAAATATGCGTGAAAATATGCAGAACTTGTCATTCTTTTTCTATCTTACTTGACATAATGTTCTGCAATTTCATCCATTTTGGTGCAAATGGCAAAATTTAATTTTCCTTTAAGAATTAATAATAGAGCGGCGGGGCAAGATGGCAGCGCCGGGAGGACTCTCATTCTGAGGAGCAGCACAGCAGGATTGGCACAGTGACCAGCAATCAGAACTCGCGGCCATAAAACACAAGTGGTTGTGTTTCTCAGGTGAGAGGATACCCCATGGTGGGGGATTCGATCAGCTTTAACTCACCCGGCTAAACCGCGGAAGAGATCCCCGTTCCGCCAGGCGCTTAGTCGCCAGCCCAGAGCTACCCGCCAGTGCGATCTGGTCATGGTCCCAGACTGAACTGTGGGCCCACAACACCATAGACTGGATTTCCCAGTCGAGAGATAACCCCACAGAGCAGGAAACAATTGGGACCGACCCCAGGTTACCCAGACATCCCCTGGAAAAGACTCGGGTTCCGCGGGTGCCCCAGGAGCCAGCCCGGACCCAGAGCCGGGAGGGACAAAGGCGCCTGCCTGCACAGAGCCCTGCCTGCGCGCGTGATTTGCCGCCTCAGATAGAACTGTGGGCACCAGGGCAACAGGGCACCAGACTGCGTGTCTCTGGAAGGAGGAAACCCCCAGCGGAGGGGGTCAGCAGCTCTAACGCTTAGGACACCCAGCACCAAAACACTTCCTGGACTCACGCAGACTCTAGTGCAGGCAGAAGTGCTGTGCTCTGCCGCCATTGTTGCGTTCCCCTGGGGCACTGGGACACACAGCTGCATCCTCGGACCTGCAGGAGCCGAAGAGCCATTACAGTAGCCCTCAGATACTGTGCCAGGGATCGGCCAGTTGTCCCTGGCTGGACTGCCAAAACTGTAGGAATCCCTGATCCTTCAGGGGGGCTGCACCCACAGCGTCTGGACCAGAGTGGTGCCTACAGCCTCCATCCCAGACAGAGACACACAGCTTCTGGTCCAGAGTGAGGCACCCAGCCTCCAGACCAGAGCAGCGCCCCCAGGCGCCAACTCAACCTAGGTGCACATTCTCCAGGTCCAGAGCAGAGCAATCAGCCTTTGGCCCAGAGACTTGCTGAGTGCACCTCCCACTTTCTCAGACAGAACTGTGCGCCCCAGGATAACAGACTGAGTTTCCCTGTTGGGAGAAAACCACATAGCTAGGGAATCAGCAATTTCTTCAAGAGGACTGAACATGGAAATTTAGTGAGCAGCAGCACACTAAATTTATAACAAGAAACCCAGCAGTGGGGTAGCTGTCTTGAGAAATTTTATGGGTAAGAGGAGATCCCCCCCCCGCCTAACATAGACCACAGCTACTACTCAGGGCTATAAACCAGAGGTGAGCAGTGGCAACTCCGGAGAAACACTGGCCATACAGTGACCATAACCAAAAAGCAGAGAAGGACTCCTTCAGGAAAAATCATCTTCCGGCCAAGGGGATACTCCCTACCTCAGGACTCCAGGAAGCACAGAAACTAACAGCCAACACCTAAATCAGCCCAATGGGTAGAGGTCAGCGTAAAGGCTCAACCAACAAAAGACAGAGCAATATGGCATCTCCAGAACCCAGCCATCCAGGGGCGAACAGCCCTGAACAATGCAGCATAATAGAAAATCAAGAAGATGACCTTACATATATGTTGATGAAGAGAATAATAGAGGAAACAGATAAAATACGTAAAGAATTAGAGGAAGATAAAACCAAACAGATCATGGCTATCCGTAAAGAAATGGAGGAAGATAAAGACAAGCAAATTAGGGCCATCCGTGAAGAAATACGGGAAGATGCAGCCAAACAGCTTGTGGCCTTCAGAGAAGAAATAATTAAATCACTGAAAGAAATCAAAGAGACAGAGTTGAAGGAACTAAAAGAAAAAGAGGAAAATACAAGCAGACAGGTGAAGGAAGTAAACAAAACAACTCAAGACCTGAAGATAGAACTAGAAAAATTAAAGAAAACACAAATGGAGGAAATAATGGAGAGGAAAAATTTAGGGAAGAAAACAGGAACTACAGAGGTAAGCATAACCAACAGAATACAAGAAATGGAAGAAAGAATCTCAGGTGTAGAAGATACAATGGAAGAAATCGATGTATCTGTCAAAGAAAATGTTAAATCCAAAAAATTCCTGACACAGACCGTCCAAGAAATCCAAGACAATATGAAAAGACAAAATCTAAGAATAATAGAAATAGAGGAAAAAGAAGACTCCCTTCTCCAAGGCCCAGAAAATATTTTCAACAAAATCATTGAAGAAAATTTCCCCAAGTTAAAGGAGAAGCCAATAAGGATACATGAGGCCTACAGAACACCCAACAAATTTGACCAGAAAAGAAAATCCTCCCGCCACATAATAATCAAAACAGGAAGTATACAGAACAAAGAAAAATACTAAAAGCTGCAAGGGAAAAAGGCCAAGTAACATATAATGGCAAACCCATTAGAATCACACCTGACTTTTCAACAGAAACTATGAAAGCCAGAAGGGCCTGGACAGATATCATGCAGACCCTAAGAGAACACAGATGTCAACCCAGGCTACTATACCCTGCAAAACTCTCAGTCCTCATAGACGGAGAAAACAAGATATTCAATGACCAAAAACAAATTTCAACAATACCTACACACAAATCCAGCATTACAGAAGACACTGGAAGGGAAAATACAACCCAAGAAAATTAGCTTCTGTCAAGAAAACACAGGAAATAATTAACCTTACTACAGCAAAACAAAAAGCAACCAAGCACACAAACTTATGAACACAGCCAACATCAAAATCAAAGGATCTAACAGCCACTGGTCATTAATCTCTCTCAACATCAATGGACTCAACTCTCCAGTAAAAAGACACAGATTAACAGAAAGGATACGTAAACAAAACCCAGCAATATGTTGCATACCAGAAACACACCTAAGACACAAAGATAGACATTACCTGAGGGTAAAAGGTTGGAAGATGACTTTCCAAGCAAATGGACCCAAGAAACAAGCAGGAGTAGCCATTCTAATATCTGATAAAATAGACTTTCAACCAAAATTAATAAAAAGAGATGGGGAAGGACACTTCATACTCATCAAGGGAAAATTCCACCAGGAAGACATCACAATCCTGAACATCTATGCCCCAAATACAAGAGCACCCACATTTGTAAAAGAAACATTGATAAAATTTAAACCACATATAGATCCCCACACATTAATAGTGGGAGACTTCAACACCCCACTCTCAACAAAGGACAGGTCAACAAAACAGAAATTAAACAAAGAAACAATATCTCTGACAGAGGTCATGAATCAAATGGACCTCACAGACATCTACAGAACTTTACACCCAAACACAAAAGAATTTACCTTCTTCTCAGCACCTCATGGAACCTTCTCCAAAATAGACCATATAGTGGGTCACAAAGCAAGCCTCAACAGATACAAGAAGACTGAAATAATCCCTTGTATCCTGTCTGATCACCATGGATTAAGCTGGACTTCAACAACAACAGAAATAGCAAAAAGCCTACACACTCATGGAAACTGAACAACTTGTTACTAAATGACAGCTGGGTCAGGGAAGAAATAAAGAAAGAAATTAAAGCCTTTCTAGAACTCAATGAAAATGAAGACACAACATACCCTAACTTGTGGGACACAATGAAAGCAGTGCTAAGAGGAAAGTTCATAGCACTAAGTGCCTTCAAGAAGAAATTTGAGACAGCTCATTCAAGCAACTTAATGGCCCACTTAAAAACCCTAGAAAAAGAAGAAGCAGACACACCAAAAAGGAGTAGACGGCTGGAAATAATCAAACTCAGGGCTGAAATCAATCAATTAGAAACAAATAAAACAATTCAAAGAATCAATGAAACCAAGAGCTGGTTCTTTGAGAAAATCAACAAGATAGACAAACCCTTAGCCAAGCTAACTAAAAGGCAGAGAGACACCAACCAAATCAACAAAATCAGAAATGAAAAGGGGGACATAACTACAGACACTGAGGAAATCCAAACAATCATTAGGACTTACTTCAAAAGTCTATATGCCACAAAATTTGAAAATCTAAATGAAATGGACAATTTTCTTGATCGATTTGACTCACCAAAGCTGAATCAGGACCAGGTAAATCAACTAAATAGTCCTATATCCCCCAAAGAAATAGAAGCAGTCATCAAAAGTCTCCCATCCAAAAAAAGCCCAGGACCAGATGGCTTCAGTGCAGAATTCTACCAGACCTTCAAAGAAGAGCTAACTCCAATTCTCTTCAAACTATTCCACAAAATAGAAAAAGAAGGAACATTACCAAACTCATTCTATGAAGCCACAATCACCTTGGTACCTAAACCTCACAAAGACTCAACAAAGAAAGAGAATTTCAGGCCAATCTCCCTTATGAACATTGATGCAAAAATACTTAACAAAATACTTGCAAACCGGATCCAAGAACACATCAAAGATATTATCCACTATGACCAAGTAGGCTTCATCCCAGGTATGCAGGGGTGGTTCAATATACGGAAATCCATCAATGTGATCCACCATATTAACAAACTGAAAGAAAAAAACCACATGATAATCTCCCTAGATGCTGAAAAAGCATTTGACAAAATCCAACATCCATTCATGTTTAAAGTACTGGAGAGTTCAGGGATACAAGGCACATATCTAAACATAGTAAAGGCGATATACAGCAAGCCTATAGCCAACATCAAACTGAACGGAGAGAAACTTAAAGCAATCCCACTGAAATCAGGGACAAGACAAGGCTGCCCACTGTCTCCATATCTCTTCAACATAGTGCTGGAAGTCCTTGCTAGAGCAATAAGACAGTCGAAGGAGATCAAGGGGATACAGATGGGAAAGGAAGAAGTCAAATTATCACTATTTGCAGATGATATGATAGTATATATGAGTGACCCCAAAAACTCTACCAGGGAACTCCTACAGCTGATAAACACCTTCAGCAAAGTGGCCGGATATAAAATTAACTCAAAAAAATCAGTAGCACTCCTGTATACAAAAGACAAAAGGGCTGAGAAAGAAATTAGAGAAACAACACCATTCACAATAGCCACAAATGACATAAAGTACCTTGGCGTAACCCTAACCAAGGAAGTCAAAGACTTGTATGAAAAAAATTTCAAGTCTCTGAAGAAAGAATTAGAGGAAGATATGAGAAGATGGAAAGATGTCCCATGCTCATGGCTTGGCAGGATTAACATGGTAAAAATGGCCATCTTACCAAAAGCAATCTACAGATTTAATGCAATTCCCATCAAATTGCCAACACAATTCTTTACAGACCTGGAAAGAAAAATTCTCAACTTCGTATGGAATAACAAGAAACCGAGAATTGCTAAAACAATCCTCTACAATAAAAGATCTTCTGGAGGTATCTCCATCCCTGATCTCAAGCTGTACTATAGAGCAACAGTTATAAAAACTGCATGGTACTGGCATAGAAACAGAATGGTGGATCAATGGAATCGAACAGAAGACCCAGAAATAAACCCACACACTTACGGACACCTGATTTTTGACAAAGATGCCAAAACCATACAATGGAAAAAAGATAGCATCTTCAACAAATGGTGCTGGTCCAACTGGATGTCTACATGTAGAAAAATGCAAATAGATCCATACTTATCACCCTGCACAAAACTGAAGTCCAAGTGGATCAAAGACCTCAACATAAAACCAGACATATTAAATCGGCTAGAAAAAAAAGTGGGGAATACCCTAGAACTCATTGGTACAGGAGAAAACTTCCTGAACAGAACACCAACAGCACAGGCTCTAAGAGCAACAATCAATAAATGGGACCTCATGAAATTGAAAAGCTTCTGTAAAGCAAAGGACACCGTCATCAAAACAAAGCGACTGCCTACAGATTGGGAAAGAATCATCACCAACCCTCTATCTGACAGAGGACTCATATCCAATATATATAAAGAACTAAACAAGCTGAAAAGCAACAAACCAAGTAATCCACTTAAAAAATGGGGAACAGAGCTAAAGAGAGAATTCTCTGCAGAGGAATATCGAATGGCAGAGAAGTAATTAAAGAAATGCTCAACCTCATTAGCCATTAGGGAAATGCAAATCAAAACAACCCTGAGATTTCACCTTACACCCATCAGAATGGCCAAGATGAAAATCTCAAGGGACAACACATGCTGGAGAGGTTGTGGAGAAAGGGGAACCCTTCTCCACTGCTGGTGGGAATGTAAACTGGTACAACCACTCTGGAAATCAATCTGGCGCTTTCTCAGACAACTAGGAATAGCGCTTCCTCAAGATCCAGCCATACCACTCCTAGGCATATACCCAAAAGAGGCGCAAGTACACAACAAGGACATTTGTTCAACCATGTTTGTAGCAGCTTTATTTGTAATAGCCAGAAGCTGTAAACAACCCAGATGCCCCTCAACTGAAGAATGGATGCAGAAACTGTGGTACATCTATACAATGGAGTATTACTCAGCAATGAAAAATAAGGAAATCATGAAATTTGCAGGTAAATGGTGGGACCTGCAAAGGATCATCCTGAGTGAGTTGACCCAGAAGCAAAAAGACACTCACGGTATATACTCACTCATATAAACATACAATATAGAATAAACCCACTAAAATCTGTACATCTAAACAAACTAAGCAAAAGAGAGGACCCTAACTAAAATGTTCAATCCCCTCCTGAAAGGCAAAGAGGATGGACATCAGAAGAAAACGAAAATAGGAAACAACCTCTGAACCCGCTACAGAGGGCCTCTGAAAGCCAGAAGAAAACAGGAAACACCCTTGAAACCTGCCACAGAGGGCCTCTGAAAGCTTCTGCAGTATAGACTGTCAAAGCAGATGCTGAGCCTGATGGCCAACTGATGGGCAGAGTGAATGGAATTTTATGTAAGAAGTGGGAAATAGTAAGAGCTGGAGGGAACGGGAACTCCACAAGCAGAGCAACAGAACAAGATAAATTGAACACAGGGAACTTCCCAGAGACTCATACCCAACCAAGGACTATTTGTGGAGATGACCTGGAACCCCTGCACAGGTGTAGCCCATGGCAGTTCAGTGTCCAAGTGGGTTACATAGTAATGGGAAGAGGGACTGCCTCTGACATAATCTGATTGGCCTGCTCGTTGATCACTTCCCCCTGAGGGGGGAGCAGCCTTACCAGGCCACAGTAGAGGACAATGCAGCCACTTTTGATGAGAACTGATAGACTAAGATCAGAAAGAAGGAGAGGAGGACCTCCCCTATCAGTGGACTTGGGGAGTGGCATGCATGCAGAAAGGGGAGGGAGGGTGGGATCGGCAGGGGAGGAGGGAGGAGCTTATGGGGGGATACAAAATGAATAAAGTGTAATTAATAAAAAATAAATAAAAGATTTAAAAAAAAGAATTAATAATAGGGACTGGAGAGATGGCTCAGTGGTTAAGAGCACTAGCTACTCTTCCAAAGGACCCAGGTTCATTTTTTTTTATTTTATTTTAATCACAGGTCATTCACGTGTATCCCAGCCCTTCCCTCTTTCCCTCCTAATCCCACCTTCCCTCTCTCACCTCCTCCCTCCCTCATCTCCTCCCTGCCTTCTTCCAAGTCCACTGATAGAGGAGGTCTTCCTCCCCTTCCATCTGGCCCTAGCCTATCAGGTATCTTCAGGACTGGCTGCAATGTCCTTATCTGTGGCTTAGCAAGGCTGTTCCTCCCTCAGGGGTGAGGGGAGATCAATGAGCCAGTAACTGAGTTCATGTCAGAAATAATCCTTGTCTCCCATACTAGGGAACCCACTTGGATACTGAGCTACCATGGGCTACATCAGAGCAGGGGTTTTAGGTTATATCCATGCATGGTCCTTGCTTGGAGAAACAGTCTCATAGAAGACTCCTGTGCCCTGATATACTTGGTCCTTGTGGAGCTCCTGTCCCCTCTAGGTCATACTAACTCCCCCTTCTTTCATATGATTCCCTGCATTCTGCTGAATGTTTGGTTATTAGTCTCAGCATCTGCTTTGATACATTACTAGGTAGAGTCTTTCAGATGCCCTCTGTGGTTACCCCTCTTACCCCTTGTCCTCTTTCTTGCTTATCTTCTTTAGGTGTACAGATTTTAGTATGTTTATCTTATCTTATAGAGGACCCAGGTTCAAATCTCAACACCCATATGGCAGTTCACAACTGTCTGTAATTCCAGTTCCAAGCGTTCTGACACTCTTACACAGACATACATGGAGGCAAAACACAAATGTAAATAAAATAATTTTAAAAATAGAATGAATAATACCCATTAGACAGACACACACACACACACACACACACACACACACACCATATTTTCTTTACTATTGTGTTGACAAACACAAGGGCTGATTCTCCATCCTAACTACTCTAAATAGTACCTACAACAGACATGGGTCTTGAGTTATCATTTTGGTAAGTTGATTTCAGTTCCTTAGTGTGTATATCTGGAAATGGGCTACTTTGATCATTTGGCATGTTTACTCTTTTACTTTTACTCTTTTACATTTTTTTTTGAGGATCTTCCTGATGGCTATACTCATTTACATTCCCATCAACACTGCATCAAAGTTCTTCCATAGTCTCACTAGAATTTCGTGGTTTTTTTTTTATTTTTAATCTCATTGTTGGATTTTTACTTTCCTAATGACTAATGATGTCATCATGACATGTTTTCACATGCCTCATGGCCATTGTATCTCTTCTTTTGAGAAGGACCTAGTCAAATACTTTGCCCACTTACAACCACTTTGCTAAACCAGCATAATTTCATCCTATATTCTAAATCTATTCTTCCACCCATAGAGAAGTGACGCTATGACCCCTTATCAAAAAATAGCTTCTCTTTACAGCAAAATTTGTTTTTTTTTTTATGTGTATGGGTATTTTGCCTAAATGAATGCCTGTGTACCATGTGCATGCCTGGTGTCCACAGCCACCAGAAGAGGACATTAGATCCCATGGAACTGGAGCTAGAGATTGTTGTGAACCACCATATGGGTGCTGGGAACCAAACCTACAGTCTACTGAAATAGCTGAGAGTGCACTTAATAAGTGAGCCATCTCTCCAGCCCAATTTACACTTTTTACATTTTATTATTGGGTGTTTTGTTCTTACTAGCTTTTCTGAGACCTTTTATATTCTGGATAACATTAATAATTGTCATATAAATAATGTCAATTTTTATTTGTTCTGTAAGCTCTTCTCATTCAAGTATTTTGCTTCTGAGCAGAGTTTTCCCTCCCTTAGCTTGGTATATATCATTTATCTATTCTAGCTTTTGTTTCCTATGTTTTAGGAATTATGTTTAAAAAAACATAATTGCTTATATAAATATCATAAAATATTCTCAAAGGTTTCTTTTATATATTTAGGTCATATATTAAGATGTTTGCTCCATTTTAAGTTAATTTAAGGCTAGCATTACCTTGATACCAAAACCAAGTAAAGACATAACAACAACAAAGAAAAGCTATACAAAAATATTCAAGTTGAACATAGATGCTACAATTTTCAACAAAATTCTAGCAAATTGAATCCAATTGCACATCATACATCTTATTCACTATGATTAATTCACTTGCCCCAAAGCATTCAGCTGATAAATAGTAGAGGCAAATTTGGAACTCAGATTTCAATTTTTCAGTCTCCAACTTTTTCAATTTAGTATGTTTACTTCCAAGAATAACCTTTTCACATTTTGTTCCTTCTTTTTTTTTTTGTATGTGAGTCCTACCTTTTCAGAAGATCAATGAACCATAACTTAGATTTTTTTCCCACAGCCCATATCACAGAGTACAGTCCACAACCAATATTATTAATTTCCTGAAAGGTAGCTATAAATCTTTGTGGCATTATCAACACTTTAGCTGACAGATACAGAAAATAGGCAATCAATGACTATCTTAGGAGTTATAAAAATTATCAACTTTTACTCAAGATATAACTGTCTATTGAGTATTTCCTAAGTACAAAGATTACATAATAAGGGCACACATCAAGATATTTCTCCTTAGCTGGGGGGAGTGGTGGTGGTATATGACTAGTCTCAGCCCTTCGGAGATACAAACAGAAAGACCAGGAGCTCAGAGTCAGCCTTGGCTATACAATGCATGAAGGGAATCTAAGGCTAGCCTGCGCTAGAACAAACACTGTAACACAAGACAAAACAAAACCACACCTGTGAATATATTTCTCCTAGTTCCCCTCAGCTAAAAATGATTTTTTCAAGGTTATTTTTTTTTCAGATAATTATCCTTTCTCTTGAGATCGCATTTACAAAGTACTATCTGTTTTTTGATGTACTGCTAAATGTACCTCAAAATTACATAGGTGCTATTGCACTATTAAAAACTATCAGACCTTGACTAGAACAGCAAGTCTCTAGCTAACTCTAAAATACTGCCAACATAGGGCAGGTGGCTCTTCTCTAATAATCCTCCTACTAGACTGCCTCTGAAAAGCTAACTAAGGCAGAAATGTGACAAAGTCCATGACAATTCTACTGTTCTCTGTCTTTGGGGAAAGAAGGTCTAAAGTAGGAGAACCAAATGTTCAGGACAAACAGAGAATTACAGCCACATGAAAACTGAAAGCCTCAGCTATCCACAAACAACAGCTACCACAGACAGACAAGTCAGCGCTGCCCTCATTCAAAGATATTTTCTTTTCCTTTTGGTTCCCCCCCCTTTTAATCTTCACTTCCTTTTGTCTGACTTTAGCCTCCTCTTCTTCTACTCTCTTTTCCTCCTTTCACCTTTATGCTCCTCTACCTTTCCATCTTAACAGACTTGAGCAAGAAACTTCCACCTGAGAGGTCCAAATGGAGTGCTTACCTTCAGTGTGATGCATGTTATGCTCACACCACTCAGAAGCCAGCAGAGGTCCTTAAAAAATAAAGAGAAAGGTCAAACCCCAACCTTCACTTGGCAACATGCCTTCCAGACCTCATCATACCCTGGCCTCCATGGAAAAAGCAGAGTAGATTCTCTTTATCTGACTTTAACAAAACAGGATAGGCAGCTTGGTATAGATAGTGGGTAGAGGCAGGACAGGATGATCCAAGGTATTTCTCTGGAGCTAGTAATATATATTATACAGTAACTTAGGAGACTACAGAAACATATATAGTAACACTGTAAATGGAGAGACTAGATAAAGGCCACATAAACTGAGGAACTATCTTCTCAGGCCTTCATACAAGCATTCAGGACATACAGATGCCTTGCAAATGGTCTTCAGTAGTCCTACATGTGCTCTCTCTTAATAGAAAGGGGGGAGGGTTAAAATAGGTAGAATGATATGAGGGCTAAAAAACATGAAGTTGTATTTGCACTCAAAGTATATTGTTTGCCATAGATTGTAGATTACCAATTCATTAAACATGAAATTTTCAAAGATGCTCTTATTTGCATTTGACATGAGACTGCTAGAACACCATCTGAGGGCTTAAAAACATGTCATTAATATTTCTGATAATACTGGTATGGTGAAAAACACTGATAAAAGTTTGTGGACACTAAATCACACAGAGGCAAGGTAAGATGTGAGAAAACAAGGCATTCTAAGGTAGGCCCCAATCCTCCCTCTCCTCACTCTTCAACAACAGAAACCCAAACCCTTGAGTCAAAGAGGATTCTGGAGGGAAGAAGGCTCTGTGTGAAGTGAACCAATCTCCCACTTCCTCTTTTCTCTATACAGAAGTCTCTTCAAATTATCATAAATGCATTTTGATCCTAGGGCTCCAATGATAGTAACCCTTAAAGACTAAAGAGAATTAGCCCATGTCCTGCAAAGCAGAGTTATGCTCAACTTGCTCTACATCCACACTTGGGAATTTCTTCTCATTTGAGAATTTCTACATCTTTCTCTTACTCCACCCATCTATGAGTTTCTGAGCACTGTGTTTAATACACAAAGATTATACACACCCAACAAATACATATGCAGTAAAAAAACAAACTACATTAAAAGCTCCTTTACAATAGCATAGGCTCAGTTCAGTTACTATAAGTCTCATGTACACATATAACCTTTATAATTGATTGCCCATAAGAACTTGATAGTAACACCCTATTGCTGAAGCTACCAAGTCATACAACATGGAGAGATCAAGCTTGCAATCACCTGGAAGCTTCAGCCCTACTAGTTACTTTCATAGTGTTGGAAGATGCCATGAATACTACTGGAAGAGAAAAAAATTAATCCTCACTCTTCCCCAACTGTCAACCCTATGAGCTACAATAATATCTGGCCTGGCTAGACATACCCACAAATACAATAGTGACAGGAACATTATGGAAGTAATGGAAAACCTTCCAATTGGATTTAAAGCCTGTGCCACAGGATGAAATCCATACCTTTTACTGTTAAAAGGGTTAACAATCTGTGCCTAGACAAGTCATAGGCCATTCCATGGAAGAACCTACTACTATTATCAACATAGTTTAAGCCAATTCCTAATGAGTTATCAATATACCCATAGATTAATGCATTTCTCACATTTCAATCCTCATCAGAGAAGCTTCTACTAGCAGTACATGGTGATAAACCCAGAGACCCATAGAGTGGCCATGATGTAGAGAATAAGTGACTCAGGAGTGCTTAGCCCTGAATAGGATCTCTTTATCACATCCCTTCTTTCCAAGGCTCAGGGATCATTGAGGAGGATGAGGCAGAAAGATTGCAAGAGCCGAAGGTGGTGGATGACTACAAAAAGTGTTTTCCAGATGTAACAGAGCAGCTGTACATATGAACTCACAGTGATTTGTGACAGCATGCATAAGCCCCATGTAAGCACACCCAGACCAAATCTCAACATGGAGAGGGAAGGTAGACATGAAGTTTCACCTCTAGTTGAGGATTTATTGGCAACTGTTGGCAACTGATAGCCATTAAGGGAAGCAGAGTTAATTTTCTTCAAAAACTTTGGCCCTGGTAGTTCAGTTAGAGACCACACATCCATGAATATATAAACATCAAAAATCAGACATGACAAAAAAGTAGACACAAAATAGGGTGGGCAACAGGAGGAGGTATGGATCTGGGAAGAATTGGAGAGAAGGTCAATATGATTGAAACACATTGTATAAAAATTTCAAAGAACAAATAAATCAAATAAATAAACACATAAACTAAATGTATTTTTAAGATAAAATTTAAAAAGAAGATACCTCTATCTCAGAGTACTCAAAGTATATGTATCTTACATTCTTTTTTTTCTTTTTCCTCTCTTTTTTTTTAATTTTATTTTTTCTTATCAGTTACATTTTATTAACTCTGTATCCCAGCCGTGTCCCGATCCCTCATTCCCTCCCAGTCCCTCCCTCCCTCCCTCATCTCCACCGTGCCCCTTGCCAAGTCCACTGATAGGGGGAACCTCCTCCCCATTCATCCGATCCTGTTTTATCAGGTATCTTCAGGACTGGCTGCAAAGCTCTCCTCTGTGGCCTAACAGGACTGCTCCTCCCTTGGGGGGTGGGGAGGTCAAAGAGCCAGTCATTGAGTTCCTGTTAGAAATAGTCCTTGTTCCCCTCACTATGGGAAACCAATTGGTTACTGAGCTACCACAGGCTACATCTGAGCAGAGGTTCTAGGTTACATTCATACATGGTCCTTGGTTGCATGTCAGTCTCAGAAAAGACCCTGTGCCCAGATATGTTTGGTCCTTGTGGAACTCCTATCCTTTCCTCATCATACTAACTCCCCTTCTTTCTTATGTACTCTGCCAAAGGTTTGGTCATGAGTCTTTGCTTTGAAAACACTGCTAGTTAGAGTTTTTCAAATGCGCTCAGTAGACTCCTGTCAATGTTTAATGTGCATCCCATCTGTCTTTCAAAACGAGGATTGATAATCATACCCCATGTCCGCTCTCTTGATTATCTTTTTTAGGTGTATAGATTTCATTATGTTTATCATATCTTATAGGTCTATATAAGTGAGTATATACCGTGTTTGTCTTTCTCCTTCTGGGATATTTCACTCAGGATGATCTTTTCTAGGTCCCACCATTTGCCTGCAAATTTCATGATTTCCTCCTTTTTGATTGCTGAGTAGTATTCCATTGTGTAAAAATACCACAATTTCTGTACCCATTCCTCCGTTGATGGAGTATCTTACTTTCCAAGATCCTGATGGAGTAACAGAATTCAGGAGCTGGTTTCCCATGGCATGTAATGGTATGGCATGACAGTCACAGGTATTTACACAGAACAATTGATGCCAGGTACTATATTAGGTGTTTCTCATATAGTAGTAGATTTTTAAACATACAATAGCTACCAGGTAGGTAAACTGTTCTGTGAAAGAGGAAGTAATTGATTTAAGGCCATACAATTTAAAAGTTGTAGCCAGATGGCAGTGGTGCGCCCCTTTAATCCCAGCACTCAGAGGCAGAGGCAGGCAGATCTCTGAGTTTGAGGCCAGTGTGATCTTCAAAGTAAGTTCCAGGATATCCAAGTCCACACAGAGAAACTCTGTCTCAAAAAAACAAAAACAAGTTGTTATATACTGAATACTGCACGTTGTTCTTTTCAATTCACATACTGAAATCCTAATTCCCAAGGTGATAGTATTAAGAGAGATTTCTATGGAATAAGTATGCCACAAAAGCTGAAGTCTCATAAATGGAATTAGTTCCCTTACAGAAAAAACACCACAGTGGGCTCTTTTGTCCCTTTTCTTATATCAGAATACAAACAAACAAACAAACAACAAAAACAAAAACATAGCTTTCCATGAACACAGAAGTAAATCCTTGTGAGATACAAAATCTTCTGGCACCTATCTTTAACCACCCAGCCTCCAGTACTGTCATAATTAAACATATGTTCTTTATAAGAGACTCAGTATTTGCCTGCAAAAGCACAACCAGACAGGTCTTGCTTAGATAGCCATATTGTTGTGGTATCATGAGTGAAGCTTCCATATCCCTTTTATGATACACAATTTCATAGCAGAGTTTCTGATCCTCTAGCTCTCTGCAGTGTTCCCAAGCCTTAGATGCAGGAGTTTTGTTATAGGTTCATCAGTTGGCTTGTGCACCCAATGATCACTTGGTCTCTGCACCTTGCCTGATTGTAGTTTTCTGTAATCATCTCTGTCTGTTGCAAAGAGAAGTTACTTTGATGAGGGTGAGAGCTACATTTATCTGAGAAGATTCATATATTAATGTCTTGGCATCCTACACAAAACTTTAAGAGACAAGGAGATATAGGTGATCAGAAAGGGCTGAGCTGTGATGGCACACACCTTTAAACACAGCACTAAGGATGCAGAAGCAGGAGGATCTCTGTGAGTTTGAGGCAAGCATGGTCTACAAAGAGAGTTCCAAGACAGCAAGGTTTACACAGAGAAACCCTGCCTCAAAAAACAAACAAACAAAAAAACTCTAGGAATTTACTAAACTTATTACAGCATGTTATTCCATCCAAAAAAAAAAGGAAGAAGATAAAATTTCTAAGACAGTATGCTTCTGAACTTTAAGGTATGTTAAAACCAGAACATTTCAAATTCTTGCACACTGTACATCAACATTCTACCTCAGAACAACCTCAATCCCAGTACAGTCCTTTAACTCAAGTGCATTTGAGAGAAATAGTGAGTGAACTATGGGCCCCCTCTAGTCAGCATTATCATCACAAAATCACACAGCTCACCGAGAAATCAAGATTCTGTACAAGTACTTTTTCTATAAAAGGAACCCCCCCACAAACAAAATAAAATTTTTCTTATAAAATATCCACAGGCTATAGCACAAGCCAGATACTTAGCCAAAATTTGCCTCTCTTAAGTTCTGGCAAGCTAGTGGTAGCATTGGGAATATTTTTTAACGCCACTGTACTGTTCACACAAAATTTCCTGAGAGTAGATCATAAATGTTTATCAGCAAACACACACATTTTAAATGCTAACTATGTTATGTGTCTTATGTTAATTAGCCTGAGTGGGAGAATTATATTTATAGAAAGAGATATGCATATCAGAACATCACACTGTATACTAAAATATATACAGATTTTTATAACACTATGATACTTCAAAGTTGAGGGGTAAATGTCCACAATAAACTGATCAGTCCCTTCTCAGTCCCCACTTTATGCATCTCTGCTGCATCTAACCTGTGGGGGTGGGTAACTGGTATCTGCTCGGTCCAGAAGGCTGGGTGCTTTAGCAGTCCTAATCTAGCAAAGAAGCCCATGGAGTCCCTGGGCCCCGGTCAACAAACATTTGGAAATGCTGGTTCTATAAACTGTCAAGGAATCAGCAGCAGCAGCAGCAGCAGAAGCAGCAGCAGCAATAGGGGGAATTAACTTACTAGCAAGGGGAAAGTCCAAGCAAACAATAGATGGAAATGATCTACCTTCCTCATTACCCTGTTTGTCTAGATGACTACTGGATGGCTACCAGTATGTCCAGGTGGGTTATCCCACATCAGTCAAGGCAATGAGGGCATTTCCACTTCATCAGCTAAGGCTCCCTGTTTAGTTGATTGCAATTTGTGGCAAAATGACACTTAAACCAACCATAAAACCTTAAAAGTGCTATATAAAAACTTTCAAGTTTTGTTTTTGTTTTGTTTTGTTTTAATGTCTGCACCATATATGTGCAGGGCCCATGGAAGCCAAATAGGGCATTAAATCCCCTGGAATCACAGTTTACAGATGGAGGTTAACCACCAGGTGGATGCTGGTAATTAGACCCAGGTCCTCTGGAAGAATATGCATCCAGCAGTGCTCTTAACCACTGATTCTTAATGAAGGTCCATGTCCCCAGCTCTTAACCTCTACATTGACACAGAGAGATATTAAATAACTTGAAATTTCTCTTCCCTACCTCACAATACTGAAGACTGAACCTAGTTAAGTACTCTTATCACTGATCTATATCTCAAAACACTTCTATTATTTGCTTGGGATGACCTGGAACTCTCTGTAATCTCAGGTAGCCTTCAAGTTATAATCCTCCTCCTGCTTTACCTTCCCAGTTAGGGAGGATTACAGTCATAAGCCACTTGATCTGGACATAACTTGTGATTTCAGAACTTTCGGGTATAATATTGTTTATGGGCAGAAAAGCAAATTCATTAAAGAGGAGACTATCAGAATCAACTCTTAACTGAGGAGATAGTTACTTTTCATTTACCAGTTCTCAGAACATTTTTTTTCCCTCTCACAAGTACAATACTGCAAAAGAATTAGTCTTTCTCTTAGAATTCCTTACTTGTTCTATATTCTCACACCTGTCTCTGCCAGGTATCACTACATATGTGGGCTTAGGTGCACAGCCAGGATCACACTGACCAACTACTTTGGCTCAGACTGCCAAAGTGTCTTCACGCTGTATACTACCATGTGTCACTACTGAGCTACCTAGATGCCCTAGAATAAATAAACTCATATGTACTCAATGTGTTTAATCATCTTGTGAGGTGAGAACTAATGGAAGAGCTCTTGAGAAAAAGAAAGGATAAATACTGAACCGTGAATTTTTTTCACAGCATCTATTGCTTATAAAAGTAATGAGGAAGAATGGCCCCCATGTATACTTGAATTGTTTGGTTCCCAGTTGGTGGGCTCTTTAGGAAGGATTAGGAGCTGTGTGGCCTTGATGAAGTGGGGGCAGGTTTGTCAGAGGAGGTGTGGCATTGAAATGGGCTTTTATGTTTCAAAAGCCCATGCCAGTCCCAGTCTTGCTCTCTGCTTTGCCTCCTTCCTTCTGATCAGAACATAAGTTATTAGCAACTACTTTAGCATCATGCCTGCCTGCCTACCACCACACATCCCACCATGATGAGCATGGACTAACCCTCTAAAACTGTAAGCACTTTCTTCTAAACGTTGCCTTGATCATGGTGTCTATTCACAACAGTAGAACAGTAACTAAGACAGGTTTCATGCATGCATATAACATATTTTAATGAAATTTAGTACTTTTTGGCACCTGACATCTATGTTTCTTCTTTCCTTGTTTCTTTTCTCTCATAACCCTCTTTATTATTTCCTACAGCAGTAGGTTTCCATATGATTTTGAAAAGGTCTTTAATGTTATATATCTCTAGTCATATACCCATATCCTCTCTTATATTTGCCTTCTCATCCCAACTCTAATTTAATCTTTCCCATTCCATTAAACCTCCCCCTTAATTCTTTATACCACTGAATTCCAGATCATCTCCCTTGAAAGCTATCCCCCACACTTCCTCATGGACTTTCTGGCCTCTATGGGTATTCCAAATGAAACACACATACCAAAGATATCATCCATAAATGAGAAAAACATGACATTTGTCTTTCTGGGTCTGGGTTACCTCACTCAGGATTATTATTTCCATTTACATCCATTGGCTTGTGAATTTCACAACTGTGTATTTTTTTCTTAACAGCTTTGTAATATGACATTGTGCAAACACACTACATTTTTATTACTATCCATTCACCAGTTAAAAAATAGGCTGCTTCCATTTCCTATTATGAACACAGCAGCAATGAACACAGATGAAAAGGTATCTCTATAGTAAGCTGCAGAGTCCTTTGGGTATAAGAGTGGTAGAACTGGATTATGTGGTAGATTTATTTCTAGATTTTTGAAGAACCCCTACATTGACATCCAAAGTGGCTCTACCAGTTTTCACACTAACGAGCACTGAATAAATCTTCACCTGTCTCCACATCCATATCAGCAAAGGAAAACTCTACCAACAGTATATCATAATCCTAAACATATATACAACAAATACAGGTGACCAACCAGAGAATAATAGATCAGGGAAGATTAAATAGGGTGGTTGAGATGAAGGCAGGGTAGAGGAGGAAATAAAAGAAGGATAGTTAAATTTTAAAGATAGTCTAAAAAGTCATGTGGAAATCTACTACTGTAGAAGCTTCCTTCAAAAGAGTTAAAATGAAGCTGCACTATAACGGGGTAACAATGCATCTACTAGGTACCATAGGCAAACAAATAAAATCCCCAGTGCCAAGAGTGAATTCCTTCTTTTGGACTCATTGGCAGAAAGCTCCCATGAACCCTTAAACGTTACAGGCTATTGTCAATGCTATTGCTTACCCTACAAAGCTCAATAAAAAGACTTGATTGCTGAAGACACCACATACTTGAATCAAAGAATTTCTTTCTAGAAGTCAAGGTGACACTCAAATAGAAGATTCTTCCCTACTGGTTAACTTTCATAGTGCTGAAATGTGCTACATGTGTTATCAGAGTTGAAAAGTAATAATCTGTCTTAACCAGCTGTGAATTCTGTGAGAAACAATAATTTCTGTCTTGGCAAGACATGCTCACTGGTGCAGTGGTGGTACAACATCATGGAAGTAACCAACTACTTTCTGATTACGTTTAAGTCCCATTCTAAAAGATGAAGTCCATACTTGGCACTGTTAACAGGACCAAGAACCTATGGCTGCTTAGGTCATAGGCTCTAGGAAGAGAAATTATTACCATTATTCTGCTAAATGGACCTAGTATTAAATCAACTCCTACTGATTTAACATTTTTATACCCATTGATACACAAATTTTTCAGCATTCATCAGAGAAGGTTCTTCGTATAGCAGATGCTGAGTAACACAGAGATTCACAACGAGTCAAGGTGTAGAGAATAAGAGACTGTAGAATGTTTAGCACCAAATGGGAGTATCTATATTAGAGTCCTTCCTTCCAAGCTTAAGAAATCATTTTAGAAGAAGAGAAATAATATAAGCACCAGAGGTAGTGAATGAATAGAAGCAGTGTTTTTTGACATGATTAAGCAATTTCACATATGAACTTATGACACTTATGACAGTATATCCAAGACCTATGAAAGCTCAAACTAGAAAAAAAAAAATCCCAGTATGTAGAATGGTGGTGGGCATGAAGTCTCACACATCACTAAGGATCTTCTGTTAATCAATAGTTGCTAGGAGAAGTAGAGTTAGATTCCTTTAAGAATGTGGCTTCTGGTGAAAAGATCACACTTCAGTGGAAAGCCACACATTAAAGACTATATGGACAGTACAAAATGAACTTGATATGTTTTTTTTAAGACAACACAATGTTGGCAGGATTGAGAAGGCAGAATGAATCTGAAAGGAGTTGGGGAGAAAGGAGAATAAACATGATGAAAATACATTTTACAAAATTCTCAAAGAATTAATAAAAATGTACATGAAAAATAAAATTACCAATAAAAAGAAAACAAAAATAACTGAAAATGTTGCAAAGATACGACAAAAGATGCTAATCCAGATACAGAAATCATCTAGGGTACCAAGCAAGCAAGACTGGAAAAGAACCTCCACTTGTAATAATATAATTAAAACACTTAATATATAGAACAAATAGAGTATATTGAAAGTAGTATGAGAGAAACAACAACTCACACATAAAGGCAGGTTCATCAAATTAACATCAGACTATTGAACTGTAACTTTAAAAGCCAGAATGTCTTAGAATGCTCTACTTCATGTTCTGAAAGACAACTGCCAACTCAGGCTACTATACTAAAAAATCAGCAAAGCTATCTGTCACAATTGAAGGAAAAATAAAAACTTTGCATGATAAAACACACTAAGGAAATTTATGACTACCAACTCAGCTGTACAGAAGATAACTGAAGGAATTCTTCAAACAGAGAGAAAAACAATCCCATCACTGAGGCCACAGGAAAGAATAAACCATGCTGGAATAACAGTTAAGAATAATAACAGGAAGAGGCAGAAAAACATCACAGAATCAACAAAACAAAAACCAGGAATTGGTTATTGTTATATTATATATACATATATATAACATATTATATTTAATAACTCTTAACATTAATGGTCTCAATTCCTCAATCAAAAGACACAGAAAAGCAGGCTGCATGTCCCCAAAATATGTACCCTACCACAAAAGATATACTACCTTAGGATAAAAGAATGGAAAAAGGTGTTCTAGGAAAAAGGAACTAGGAAACAAGTAGATATTGCTGTACTAATATCTGACAAAACATGCATCAAAACAAAACTAGTGAGAAAAGATAAAGTCATTGTTAAGGGAACAATCCATCAAGAGTATATTACAATCTAAACATATATGCTGTGAACACAGATACACTCAATTTCATAAAAAAATATTAGATGTAAATTCACAGCACAATAGTGGTGAGTAACTTCAATACCCTATTCCTAACAACAACAACAACTAAATGAGAAATATGCAAATTAATTGATTTCATGGATCAATGAAACAAACAGTTGATTCTTTCAAAAAAGAAGCAAGATAGAGAAACCCTTAGCTAACAAATGAACCCCATACAACAAATACCATCAAAATCCAGATGATAATTAGGTTTTACGTCAGAAATGTATATTCTACTAAATTGTACAGAAATTGTGGTACATTTACACAATGGAATACTACTCAGCAATTAAAAACAAGGGAATCATGAAATTTATAGGCAAATGGTATGAATTAGGAAAGATCATCCTGAGTGAGGTGACCCAGAAGCAGAAAGACACACATGGTATATAATCACTTATAAGTGCATATAAGATAATCATGCTAAAATCTGTACACCTAAAGAAGCTAAGCAAGAAGGAAGACCCTGGGTAAGATGACAATCCTCATTCAGAAAGGCAAACGAGATAGGCATTGGAAGAGGGAGAAAACAAGGAACAGGACAGAAGCCTTCTACAGAGGGCCTCTGAAAGGCTCTACCCAGTAGGGTATCAAAGCAGATGCTGAGACTCATAGCCAAACTTTGGGCAGAGGGCAGCTAATCATATGAAAGAAGGGGAAGATGAAATACCTGGAGGAGACAGGAGCTCTACAAGTAGAGCAATCGAACTAAAATATCTGGGCACAGGGGTCTTTTCTGAGACTGACACTCCAACCAAGGACCATGCATAGAGATAACCTAGAACCCCTGAAGAGATGTAGCCCAAGGCAGCTCATTCTCCAAGTGGGTTCCCTAGTAAGAGGAACAGTGGCTGGCTCTTTGATCACCTCCCCCTCAGGGGGGAACAGCCTTACCAGGCTATAAAGGAAGACAATGCAGACAGTCTTGATGAGGAGACTTGATAAGCTAGCATCAGATGGAAGAGAAGGAGGACCTCCCCTATCATTAGACTTTGGGAGTGGCATGGGAGGAGATGAGGGAGGGAGGGTGGGGTTGGGACGGGATGAAGGAGTGGCTGGGATATAAAGTGAATAAATTGTAATAAATAAATAATTTTTAAAAAATGTAAACAAACCAAATGGATGTATTTCTAAATGTTATGACCAATCAAAATTATGTCAAAATGAGATGAAAGTGTAAACATAACTCTAGCAAATTATGAAACAAACATTAATTCAAAATCTCCCAAATAAAAAAGTTCGGGCACAGATGGATTTTTTAGTGAATTTTATCAGATGTTCAAAGAACCAACATCAATGCTCTTAAAAGTGTTCCACAAAATGGAAAAATGAAGAAACATTACTAAACATTTCAAAGTGAAACTAGTATTGATCTGATGCCAAAATCAGGCAAAGACATACCAAAAAGAAAGAAAATTAGAGATCAAATTTTCAGGTGAACATACATGGAAAATATTATCAACAAAATACTTGCACACCAAATTCAAGAACACATCAAATAGATGATTACCATAATAAGGTTGTGTTTACTCCAGAGATGCAGGAATGGTGAAATAGATATTGCAGAGGCAGAGAGTTGAACTCCCTCTTTCTGAAAAGCCGTGAGAGGGACAGGATGGACAGGAGGGATGGGAGGAATGGCAGGCGGAAGAACAGGAGCTATTAGAGAGTTGGACACTGGCACCATGGTACAGGCAAAGCCACTGTGGGCACTGTAGAGTGGCAGGACCTGAGCACTAAGTGTTATAAACTATAAAGCATTATAAAGGGACTCAGCAACAGAAATCACAATGGTCATTGCAATAGACACAGAGAAAGAATTTTGATCAAATCCAACATCCCACCATGTTAAAAATCCTGAAGAAACCCAAAATAGAAGAAACATATTTCAGCATAAAAATGGTATATGCAACAAATATATAGTTAATATTATACTCATTGGGAAAACTCAAATCATTCCCACTAAAATCAGGAACAAGAAAACAGTTACACTTTCTGTACCCTTACTTAATTAATATAGCATTCTAAGTCTTAAGTCAAGCAGTAAGAAGACAGAATTAAGGGCTCCAAAAAGAAAAGGAAAAAGAAAGTATCCTTGTGTGCAAATGACATGAGCTTATATATGAGACAGTAAAGACTCCATCAGAAAACTCATAAATCTAATAAACACTTCAAGCAAAGCATACAAAACTGTCATAAAAATCAGTATCCTTCCTATATACTAATAACAAACATACTAAGGAAAAATCAGGTAAATAAGTCAATTTATAATAGCAAAAACAAAATACCTCAGAGTAAAACTCAGGAAGTAAAAGACCTCAATAATGAAAACTTTAAAAGACTAAAGAAAGAAATTGAGGAATACACCAAAAGACAGAAAGACCACCCACGTTCATGAATTACAAAAATCAAAATTGTGAAAATGGAAATTCTGCCAAAACCAATCTACATATTGGATGCAACTCTAATAAAAATTCAGTGACATTCTTCACAGGAATAGAGAAAAAACATAAAAACATAAAAACTAATGTGGAAGCACAAAAGGCTTCGACAGCCTAAAAAGTCCTGAAAAATATAAAAAAAAAAACCCATGGAAGTATCACCATCCATGATTTTAAGTTATACTGCAGGTCCTTTTAAATAAAAGCAGCATGATACTGACACAAAAACAGGTGCAGGGTAATAAAACACCAAAAAAGGAGTCAAATAAAAAGCCACCAGTTTTTTGTTTTGTTTTGTTTTGTTTTGTTTGTTTGTTTGTTTTTGACAAAGATGCCAAAATTACACATTGGAGGAAATACATCATCTTCAACAAGTAGTGCTGGGAAAAGTGGGTATCTGCACGTAGAAAAATGACATAAGATCCTTATTTCTCATCATCCACAGATTAGCAATTCCAAGTGAACCAAGAAACATTATAAAAGAAGCTAAACTCTGAAACGGCCAGAGTAAAAAGCACACTATACTTTAATATATAGGTACAGGTAAGGACTTTCTGAATAAGATTCTGATCACTCAGGAAATAATGCCAATAATCAACAAAGGGGACCTCACGAAATTAAATGTTTACTGTACATCAAAGGGAATTGCCGCTCAAAAGTAGCCTAAGTAATAGGAGGAATTTTTGCCAGCTTTACATGAAACAAAAGATTAGAAAGAAAGAACTCAAGAAACTTTAATCCCAATACTTGGAAGGCAGAGGCAAGTGTAACTTTGTGAGTTCAATGCCAGTCAGGCCTACATATAGTGACCCATGACAGCCAAAATTACATAGAGAGACCATGTCTCAAAAAAAAAATTCAAGAAACTAAACATCAAGAACACAACCCAAACTGTTGAATGTGTTTATCACGTCTAAGAGATTTCATGGGTACTCCTTGCGATTTTAAAATGAAGATCATATAATTTGCAAAGAGCATTTAATTTAGAATCTTCCTTTTCAACTTGTATGCCTTTTCTTTCATTTTTTCTTGCCTTGTTCTGGCTGAGATTTCAAACATCAAATCGAGCAAAAATAGTGAAAGCAGACACACTTTGTTCATGATTCTGAAGGAAATGTTCTGTTTTTATCCCATTCATCATAATGCTTACTAGGGGTTTGCAGTATGCATACTGTATTATATTGGGGATGACTATTCTTAATATTTTTCAGGCCTTTTATCATGAAAGGATGTTGAATTTTCTCAAAATATATGGGCTTTGTATAACCCATAGTTACATGCTAGACTATGTTTATTGATTTCCACACTTTAGACTATCCTTACAACCCTGTAGTAAAACTATTTTGATTACAGTATGTGATACTTTTAATACGTTGTTGAACTCAGTTTGCAAATATTTTATTGAGCATTATTTCTTCCGTAGTTATACATTTCTTTTTTTCCTCTTTTGTCCCTATGACTTTTTTTTGTTGTTGTTGTTATCTTTTGAAATGTCTGCTTTAGTGCTCATAAATTGCTCTAGTTGTTTCTTATTTTGGGGAGTCTTTGCTTCTCTGTTTATTTTAAAGGATAATATCTACTGGCCAGAATAATCATAATTAGCAATTATATGCACTCAGGCTTGCAATATACCCCATGCTTTCTAGGCCCTTAGGCTTTCTGCTGAGTAGTCTGATGTGATTTTGATGAATTTACTTTCATAAATAACTTGGCAGTTCTCTCTTGCAGCTTTTAATAATTAACATTATCATCTTGTTATGTGCATAGATTAAAACTACAGAGTCAGTTATTTTTTTAGATTAGCACAGAAAGTTGGAATTTATCATGTCGTCTTCATACACATGTGTTATCATATTTTGTTCTTATTCCTTCCCTACTGTCTCCCACTGTGCTCCTCACACACATCTCCATCTGGTTTCCTTTCTCCAGTTAGTCCCTCCTTCTTTCCTTTTTACATGTATTCCATTGCCCTGGTTTTCACTCTTTCCTCCCTCTTATGATCCTCTTTCTTAGGATAGGAGCTCCACAAGGACCAAATATATCTGGGCACAGGGGTCTTTTCTGAGTCTGACACTCCACCAACGGCCATGTATGGATATAACCTAGAACCTCTGCTTGGATGTAGCCCGTGGTAGCTCAGTAACCAATTGGTTTCCCATAGTAAGGGGACCAGGGACTATTTCTGACAGGAACTCAATGGCAGGCTCTTTGACCTCCCCACCCCCCAAGGGAAGAGCAGTCCTGCTAGGCCACAGAGGAGGACTTTGCAGCCAGTCCTGAAGATACCTGATAAAACAGGATCAGATGAAAGGGGAGGATGTCCTCCCCAATCAGTCGACTTGGAAAGGGGCAGGGAGGAGATGAGGGAGGGAGGGTGGGATTGGGAGAGAATAAGGGAGTGGGATACAGCTGGGATACAGAGTTAATAAAATGTAACTAATAATAAAAAAATTAAATTAAAAAAATTTAAAAAATGATCCTCTTTCTTATTTTATGACCTACAAATGCACACATAAAAACATGCATCATATGAAAGAAGAGTGAGTTACTAAGACCTGGAGAAGACAGGAGCTCCACAAGAACCAAATATATCTGGGTACATGGGTCTTTCATGAGACTGTTTCTCCAACAAAGGACCATGCATGGATATAACCTAGAACCCCTCTCAGATGTAGCCCAAGGCAGCTCAGCAGACAAGTGGCTTCCCTAGTAAGAGGAACAGGGACTGTCTCTAATATTAACTCAGTGGCTGCCTCTTTGACCTCCCCAACCCCCTTGGGAGGAACAGCCTTGCTAGGCCACAGAGGAGGACATTGCAGCCAATCCTGGTGAGACCTGATAAGCTAGTGTCAGATAGAAGGGGAGGAAGACCTCCCTTATCAGTGGATTTAGAGAGGGGCAGGGAGGAGATAAGGGAGGAAGAGGGATTGGGAGGGAATGAGGGAGGGAGCTACAGCTGGGATACAAAGTAAATAAACTGTAATTAATATAAAAAATAAAAATCTAATTTAAAAACATGCATATATAAATACATATTGACATAAATTTTTATTTAAATAAAGTTTTTGTTTACTTTTATTCTCCTTTCATACAACATATCCCGACCACTCCTTCCTTCCACTCTTCTCATTCCCCTTTACACCCCTCTCCCCCAGATCCACTGCTCCTCCATTCCTCTCCAGAAAGACTCATTTATTTTAGGTGTACAAGTGTTTTGCCTGCATGTATGCATGTCCAAATGTGCCTGGAACCCACAGAGTTCATAAGAGGTCACCAGATTTTCTGGAACTGGAGCTACACAGAGTTGTGAGATGCCATGCACATGCTGGGACTCAAAATTCGTACTTAACAATAGCAACAGTTGCTCTAAGCACTGAGCTACCTCTGCAGCCACTATACAAAATTTTCAATCTAGGTTTGTGGGGCCATTAATTTCTTCTTTTCCCTTCCCTCTGATCCTATCTATGTCTGACCAGTCATGAAATGGTGACACCGCTATGTCCCATGCCTAGTGCATATATAAAGAATTCCATCTCTATGGCTATTAGCTTACTCTAGGCCACCTTCTTCTCTTACCTACACTAGAATCTCAGTTTATCTTTCAGTTTCACTGCATTTCATTCTTTGTGGAACATCCAGACAGATCTTTAAAACTACTAGTGCCTGGGGAGGTGGCTCAGTTTTTAAATGAGCAAGAAGATTGGCATTTGGAATTCCAGAAGCCATGTAAATTGCCAGATGGGCATGGTGGCTCACCTATAATGTTAAGACTGTGGACGTGGAGATAAGGGATCCCCAGAGTAAGGTAGCTAGTGTGATTGGACTCATCTGAAAACTCTAAGTGTCAATAAAAGGCTCTATCTCAAAGATCAAAGTGGAAGGGCAATAAAGGAAGATTCCTGGCATCAATTTTGGACCTCTACATGTACCTGTGTGCAAACATACATTAGATATACATATGGAAAAAGATAAACGGAATTATAACAGTTCATGCTATGTCCTTGATCATTACTATCCAGTACTTCCAAGTGAAGTGAGACTAATGGTTAGTTTTCCTTTAAGAAATCTTAGTACTTTCTAACCTACTACCTTGCCAAAATTATTTCCTTCTACCTATAATATGTTCCTTCCTTCACTATGTTCCAGTTATTTGGGTCTTTTTCAGTCTTTGTGACATACTCTCTTTCATTTCTACTTCAAGGCCTTCTTACTTGCTCTTCATTCTTAGAATATCCTCATCTCAACCTACCCACAAAAACCTCAATCCAAAAGGTACCTTAACTATAAGACCTTGCAGGGACAAAGACAGAATAGGTAGAGCAGAGATTGAGGAAATATCCAACCAATGCCAGACCTAACCCTAAGACCCACCCCATGGAAGAGAGCCAACCTCTATCATTATTAATGATATGCTTGCATACAGGAGCCTGCCAGAGCTGTCCTCTTAGAGGCTCCACCCAGAAATGGCTAGAAACAGATACTGAGACTCAGCCAAACATTGGGTGAAGCGTAGGAGTCTACTGAAAAAGAGGGTGGAAGGATAAATGGACCTAGAGGTGACAAAAGCTTCATAAGAAGACCATCAGAGCCAATCCGCCAGGGCCAGAGGGGCCTATGGAGTCTGAACTAGCAACCAAGGACAGTGCATGGTCTGGACCTAGGTCCTCTATTTAAAAGTAGCCAGTGGGCATCTTAGGCTTCATGTGAGCCCACAAGTTAGGGAAGTGAGAGATACCTCTGACATGGACTATGCTGCCTGCTTTTTGATCACTTTTCCCCTGATGGGACTGCCCTACCAGGCCACCAGGAAGGAAGATGAACTCAGTCCTCATGTGAATAGATGATCTGAGGTGTCTAGGTATGGGAAGGATACAGGAGGAAGGTTGGGACTGGGAGGAGAGGAGGGAGAGGCCTATGACTGAAATATAAATTGAATTATTTAATAATAATGAAAAAAATAAAGAGTATCCTTATCTCAATTTTGCATAGCCATCATAGCTAAAGGATCATCATTACTTTTAAACCTACCACCCTGATTGTGTGTGACTATATGTGTAAGTGTGTGTATAAAAGTACCTAATCACATGTGAAAATTATGTTGTAAATGTGGGGTTTTTTCCCCTTCACTCACATTACACAATCTGTATAAGGGAGATGATTTCTGGGTACTATATGCCTAGCACTAACACAACTTAAGACAAGGTAGACATAATAAATGGTTGTTATATTAATTATTCAAGGAATAAAAATTGTTTTGCCATAAGTTTTGCCAAAGTGTAACACATACATCACTAGTGATTCATGAGATGACTTTAGTTGGCACACAGATGAATTATTTTTAATAATAATTCTGATACTTACCACAAAATATTGCTGGCTCATTCAATCATTCAATATATATGCATACACTATCACACACACACAAAAGTACAAAATCCTTCCTGAGAGTATAATTAGGTAAACAAAATAAGATATGAATATAAATATTACCATTAAAAAGTTAAAGTGCAAGGGTATATGAATCTTCTCACACTCATTAAACTTTCAAATGTCCCTGCAAACCCAGTAATATAGGTAACCACTGATTACCATGACTGTGAGGACTAACTACATAATAGAGATCAGGAGTTTAGTCATTGATTATTTATAATGACTACTTGGTGATTTGGCCCTCCAGAAAACTGTAAGAAAGTAATTAATGGACAGAAATAGGTATGATGCTTCCAATGTTGAGTAATCAGGATTAGTACTGAAAAGGAGACAGATGTCTGTAGTCCATCAAAACAATTCACTAGAAAACTTCTAGAAATATTCAACCATTTCAGCAAAGGGCTAGATACAAAGCCAATTAAAAAAAGTTCAGTAGACTTCCTATACAACAGCAAGAAGGACTCTTCAAGATCATGAACACACTGCCAATCACAATAGCCTCAAAAAAAAAAGTTACCTAGGAATAAACCTAACCATGAAATGAAATATTTCTACAATAAAAACTTTAACTCTCTGAAGACAAAGATTGAGGAAAACACTAGAAAATGGAATAGAATATTATGAAAATAATTATTCTACCAAAGCATATTGAATTCAGTCCCAACAAAATCCCAAAATATTCTTCACAAAAATAAGGGAAAATAAAAGAGTTCTAAAATTCATATGAATCCATGCAAAACAAACAAACAAACAAAAAAAAAACCCTAGATACGCAAAGCAATCCTGAACAAAAAGAACAATTCTAGATTTCAAAATATAACTAAAAATAAAATAGTACAGAATTGGCACAAAAAGAGACATGGAGACCAATGAAACAAAATCAAAGACCACAGCCATATGATAGTTGACAAGTATGATGGCTACTTTGGGTTGTCAACTTGACTATATCTAGAAATAAAAATCAAAAATGGAGGGGACACCGGTGAGGGATTTTTCCTTAATGTGAAGTAGGAAGATCTACTTCTAATCTGGATCTGTGAGGTAGGAGGACACTCCTTTAATTCAGATCATTTGAGCTGGAAAAAGACTCACCTTTAATTCAGATTCTTTGTGGTTGGAAGATGCACCTTAACCTGGACCACACCTTCTGCTGTAAGCCTACACAAAGGACATGCAAGAAGGAAGCTTTTGCTCTTTGTTAGCTTGCCCTCTCCCGCTAACAAGTCCATTCCTTCACCAGCATTAGAACCTACTTTTTTAGTATACTGAAGACCAGCTAAGACATCCACTGTTGCGGACTGAGAAACTATTGAATACTTGTATTTCCATTCATAGCCAGCCATTGTTGGATTAGCTAGACTGCAGCTTCTAAATCATTCTAATAAATTCCCTTTTTACATATATAGATTCGTTCAATAAGTTCTGTTACTCTAGAGAACCCTGACTAATACAACAATGAAGCCAAAAACACATATTGAAGAAAAGGCAGTATCTTCAAAAATCAGTGCTTGGCTGGACTATGGTGGGACACACATCTGATCCTAGCACTTGGGAGGCAGAGGCAGGTAGATCTCTGTGAGTCAGAGGCCAGCTTGGTCTACAGAGCTAGATCCAATACAGCCAGGGCTACACAAAGAAACCATGTCTCAAAAACAAACAAAGCATTGCTGGAAGAATGGTAGATCCACATGTAGAAAAATGTAATGTAGACTCATCAGTACTACACAGTACAAAAATCAATTCCAAAACACTCTATGTGAAACTTAAAACAAAGAAACTGCTAGAAGAAAACCCATCCAGTTTGTAGGGGCCAGGGATGGGTAACTATAGAGCTGATTTCTCACCACAAATTTCTAACAGGGAAAGACTTTCTAAATGGGATTCTATGTGCCTAAGAATTAAGGCCAACAATTGACAAGTGGGAACTCATGAAACCAAAAGAAAACAATCATTAGAAGTAAGAATCCTAGAGTAAAAGAATCATTGCCAGCTATACATCAGACAAAAGACTAATAAAAAAAAATATAAAGAACTCCAAAAAATGAGAATAAAAGAAACAAAGAGCCAAAATAAAAATTGGGATTCAGAAGAGTCCAATATTGTGGTGATCAGCAAGCACCATATTACTGAAGGGCAGAGGAACCGAAACTCTGAAATTGGTGAGTGGAGGGGCAGCTGAAGCCAGAACATCGACATTGAGGCTTCCTGGGTGAGAAGGGACAAACCATGAGCTGGGACAGTTTGGATACAGGTCACCCATGGCCGTCTCCAGGGACTGAGAGTGGTGAATATTCAACCACCCTGCACATCCCCTTGCCCCAAACACGGGCCTCTCTGCTCCGCGGAGTCAGCATTGGTTGCCTCAATCAGGAATATCTGTGCTCAGTGACTGAGACAACAGAAGCCTCAGCAGTAAGGGTTTCCTAGGTCGGCACTGCTGTATGGGCTTCTCAGGTCAGCAGCTGTGACCAGCCCAAGCAGAAGCCTCCAGGATCTGTGACTGAGAAAGCACAGTTGGCTATCCCACATACAGTCTCTCTGCCCACCAGGCAAATAACAGACACCACTGAGCTGATGGATCTCCTACACTTTCATTTGCCCCTGCAGGCCCAAATCTGAGAGTAGAGAACAGGGGGAAGCCATGTACTTTCCACTTAGGCCCACAAGGTTCTGAGTGCGCCTTTAAGTAACAGCATGCAGAGTCCCAGACCCAGGCTCCCTCTACACTAGCAGGAAGACATTGGAGCTTTCCCATCCACAACCCAACTGTGGGCAACATAGGGTTCCATAGGACAGAGTTCTGAACAATGAAGCCCATGTTCTGTGGGTCTATCAGTGGAGTCCAGGCAAACAATTCCTGGAGCCCAGACAGACCTGAATACCAGGAAGACAGTACAACAGGCCCGTAGGCCACTGAGGTATTCAGGGCATCTGCATATGTGCATTTCACCAGCAAATGGCGCCAACAGCACCTCCTGCACTCAAACTCCACCCTTGCAGGCATCTACCTCTCTAACACCCTGTCCCTCAAGGCACACTTCCAAGCACACACCTGCACTTGTGCACATGCTCCCGCTACCTTCCTCCCTTATCTACAGCTGAAACACCAACATCCACTCTCGAACTGGTGGACCTCTCATCTTCCTGAAGAATACTCCGGACATCAGAGACAGATGGACCTAGTCTGAAGTACAGACTCCAGGAACAAAGAGAAAAGGTTACTGATAAGCTGAAGGCTAGAGGTCGACATAAGAACACATCCAACAAAAATCAGGACATCATGGCTTCACAAGCAACCCCCAAAATCAAAGGATATTTTTAATTCATCGGAAACATAGGAAAATGATTTTAAAGCTATTATTATCCAGTTATTATAGGCACATAAAGAGGAAACGAACAAAACTCTCAAAGAAATAGCCACACAAATAGAGGAAAATAAAGAGTAAACGAACAAATATGTCAAAGAAATACAGGCAAATGTAGCCACACAATTAGAGGCATATAAAGAGGAAATGAATGAAGAAAATAGAGGCCATCATAGAAAGACAGGAATCCACATTCAAAGAAATGTAGGAAATACTGCAAGGCATGAAAACAGAATAAGAATCAATGAAGAAAACACAGAGAAAACCCTGGAGCTGGACAACTTAGAGAAAAGATCAGGAACTACAAAGGTAAGCATCACCAACAGAACACAAAAGATAAAAGAGAAAATCTCAGGCGCTGAAGATACAATTGCAGAAATTGCTACATCTCTCAAAGAAAAAGTAAAATTGGAAAAGTTCCAAACACAAACCATACATGAAAAAATAATATTTTCAATAAAAATGTATTAAAATTATCATTTCCTATGGTTCAGGTGTCTCTTCCTACGTATAGACTATATATATATAAAAGTAAAATATATTACATATTTATTTAAATATATATGTAAACAGTTCCATATATTTTTCTCCCTACAGACTGAGAAAATATAAGTTCCTGTGAATATCAGACCACTAAATTTGGTGCATATATCATCATATCTCAGATTAATTACTTGTTACAGTTTCCTTTTGTGATTGTTGGTCTTAATTGTCAACTTAAGAGCATTTAGTATCAACCTGGAAGCCTCTGTGAGGGCATTTCAGGGAAGGCTACCTGTGAGAGTAAGGGCCACCCTGAAAGTTGACATCACCTACGAAGGAAAAGTCTGAGTGAAAAACTGTTGCCTTTCTGGCAGTTCCTCTTTATGAATGCATGAAATTGTAACCACTACTGCCATCTTCTGCTGCTACCAGAGCATAGCTTCATTGGTCTTCCAGTGTAGGTTGATCTCCAACAGCTTTCCAAGGAGCTTCCAAGACTTAACAGCTAAAGCTGTTTTTCTCCTCATCCTGCAGACAGCCATGGAACTACCCAGCCTACCATGAAAAGTAATCTAATAAATTTTAACATGTAATATATACCCTATATTATATTTTAAAAATATTCTACTGCTTATGCTACAGAACTCTGTCTAATACAGCTTGCGATCTAAGAGCCACACTCAAATAGCAAGCAGAGGAAACTCAAAGCCTTTAGGACCACAGTGCCTGATACAAAGACTGCTTTCTTTCTCTCCTCTAAGTGACACATATCTGCTTGTAGTTACTAACATGGAAATCAGAATTAAAAGCAAATAAACAGTTCAAATCTATTTAAGATAGAATGAGAATAATGGGGGCGGGGGAGTAAGTAAAAAAATGCCTTACTTTTCACTCAGAATGAATGTTATTTTTATTTACTTTTGTTAGTTGTTAAAAGAAACAAATCGTTCTGTGGCTGAATATATGGCTCAGAAGTTAAGAGCACTTCCTCCATTGCTGGTGGGAATGTAAACTTGTACAACCACTTTGAAAATCAATCTGGCGCTTTCTCAGACTATTAGGTATAGTGCTTCCTCAAGATCCAGCTATAGCACTTCTAGGCATATATCAAAATTATGCTCAAGTATATAATGAAGACATTTGCTCAACTATGATCAAAGCAGCTTTATTTGTAATAGTCAGAATCTGGAAACATCCCAGATGTCCCTCAAGTGAGGAATGGATACAGAAATTGTGACACATTTACACAATGGAATACTACTCAGCAATTAAAAACAAGGAAATCATGAAATTTTCAAGCAAATGAATGGAACTAGAAAAGATCATCCTGAGTGAGGTATCCCAGAAGCAGAAAGACACACTTGGTATATACTCACTTATAAGTGGATATTAGACATATAATGTAGGATAAACATATTAAAATCAGTATACTTAAAGAAGCTAAGCAAGAAGGAAGACCCTGGGTAAGATGATCAATTCTCACTCAGAAAGGCAAACGTGATGGACATCAGAAGTAGGAGAAAGCAGGGATTAGGACAAGAGCCATAGAGGGCCTTTGAAAGACTACCCAGCAAGAAATCAAAGCAGATGTTGAGACTCATAGCCAAACTTTGGCAGAATGCAGGAAATCTAATGAAAGAAGACAGAAACAGAAAGACCTGGAGGGCACAGGAGTTCCACAAGTAGAGCAACATAACCAAAATATCTCAGGGGTATTTTCTGAGACTGATACTCCAACCAAGGACTATGCATGGAGATAAGGTAGAAGCCCTGCATAAATGTAGCCCATGGCAGCTCAGTGTCCAAGTGTGTACCCTAGTAAAGGGAACAGTGGCTGGCTCTTTGATCCTGGTCAGGGAGCAGCCTTTCCAGGCCACAGAAGAAGACAATGCAGCCAGTACTGATGAGACCTGGTAGGTTAGGGTCAGATGGAAGGGGAGGAGGACATCCCCTACCGCTGCACTTGGAGAGGGGCATTAAAGGAGTTGAGGGAGGGAGGGTGGGATTGGGAGGGAATGAGGCAGGAGGATAAGATGGGATACAAGTGAATAAATTGTAATTTATTAAAAAAAATAAATACTTTTTTAAAAAATGTTGGGATTCAGATCAAAATGCAGAGTTCAATGTAATAAATAAAGTGGCTAAAAAAAATCACAAGAAATTTTCATCATCCTTAGCAATTAGTGAAATGCAAATTGAAGTATCTTTTAGATTTTATCCTATCCAGGCCAGGCTCAAACTAAAAAATAACTAAAAATAAATGCAGGCAAGGGTCAGGTGTAGTGACACACACCTGTAATCCCATTTCTCCAAGAGGCAGTGGCAGGCAGATCTTTGTAGGCAGGCAGATCTTTGCAGGTAACCTGGTCTACAGAGCAAGTCTAGGACAGCTAAGGCTACACAAAGAATCATCGTCTTGGAAAAAAAATGCTGCAAGGGCATGGAGAAAAGGGAACCCACATTCATTATTGTTGGAAATGCAACCAGATGCAGCCACTCTGGAAATCAGTATGAAGAATCAGTCCTCAGAAAGCTAAAGGTAATTGTCCTGCATGGCCAAGTTGTACTAGTCTATGGCATATGCCCAAAAATCTCAACACCTTACTCCACAGATACTTGCTCAGCAATGGTCACTGCTGGTCTATTTACAACAGCTAGGAAATGAAAGCAACCTAATGTCCTTCAACAGATGAACTGATAAATGAAAATTTAGTCCATGTACATGTACATGACAGAGTGCTATTCAAGTGTAAAGAAAAATGGCATCATAAAAATTTCTGGTTAGTGTACAGAACTAGAAAATATATTGAATGAAGTAACCTAGATTGAGAAAAACAAAAATCATGTTTTCTCTCATCTGTAGTTCCTAGTTCTAAAACCTCAGTTGAGGGTATATATGACCCAGAATAGCCAAATAAACCAGGAAAGTAAAGATACTGTGTGGACACGCTAGGGAGGGGAATAATAGGATACAAGTGATATGCTGGAGGATATGGGAAAACAAAGAGGAAAATTTTAGTAGGGGAGAGATTGGAAGATTAATACAGAAGCTGAGGTAGGAGAAATAAATATCCCTAAGATGTTTGAAAATACCTTCAGAAGTCATAATATTTTTTTACATATAATAAATATAATATGGTGAGAGAGAGAGAGAGAGAGAGAGAGAGAGAGTGTGTGTGTGTGTGTGTGTGTGTGTGTGTGTGTGTGTGTGTGTTTGTCTTAAATGCAGTTGCACTGCTTCAGGTGGCAATACTCCCCTCAGGAGCTACATACTAATACAATCCTCGTGCCAGGCACAGAAAACCGCCTTTTAAGTTGTTTGATCAGCTAGTCCAAGATACTAACAAAACAATAAAGACTATTTCTCTTGTTGTTGGCTGTCTCCCAGAAGTTGAAGGTAAGTCCCTATTGCTGATGAAACCACACACTTTGGACAGAGGACATGGAAAAATTTAGGTGGATCTGACCCTGTAACATTCTCCTGGAGGCCTATCCATACAAGTTACCAAGGGAGGAAAGGTAATCAATAGTCCTACCCAGCTGTAATAGCTATGAACCACAATGATCAATCATCATGGCAAGATATCCCTAAAGAGTGCAATATTGACATTCTTGGTAGTTACCAACAGCTGCCTGATTGGACTCAAGGCGTAGTCAACAAGAGGGAAGTCCTATTTGGTACTAGAAAACTAGCCAACAACTCATGGCTACTGAGGGCACAGATCTCAGAGGAGAGCCTTCTAACGTCTTAAACCAGTATAATTTGTAACTACATTCTAAATACTTATCCTTATAAGCACAGATAGGTATACCTCTCACCCTCATAAAAGAAGCTTTTTTTTTTTTGTAGGAGCTGGAAACCACAGAAAACCATAACTAGTCCAAATGCAGCAAACAAGTGACTGTGGAGTGCCTAGATCTGTTACATCTACAATACAACTTTCCTATACCTGTGGTTCACATAACATTTTAGAGGTGGAGGCAGAAAGAGGGTAAGTCAGATTACCAGGATGTCTGCTGTAAGATTGTGTTTTCTAGATATGACAGGAAAACGATATCCATGAAATATCAACAATATGCCTTCTTAAGTAAGACCTGACTGATGACACCTTCAATTGACATGCCAATGTGGATGAGGGAAATTGAACAGTTCCTCCATCTCTAGATAAAGAGGTACAGGCAATTAAAGACTACCCAAAGAGGGAGAATTAGTCTTCCCCTTATCCAATCCCAAGTAGCACTAAAATGATATATACAAGCAACACTAAACATAATCAGTAAGCTTCATTTATATATTTATTCACTTATATAACATAAGGGTGAAATACATAGTTACGTTTAATTAAATAAAAATTGTTAAAATATTAGTAATATATTACACTGAATAACACCTGGATATATATGTATACATACATATATTTGTATAATTCAAAATTGTGTCAGAGATATAAGGATTCATGAATGAAGAGCTCATTAGGCCTGACTTCTTCCTGAGGAGCTATAGGTAATTAATGGTTACTGAGACAGGGGAATCACATTTCTCAGTGGTATAGCTCCTAGAAGTTGCTTTTGCTTAAGTAACTCCCACCTATGTTCATGCAAGCAATTCTAATTAAAAGCATGGGTGACAAAAAAAATGTGAAAAGTAGTAGGAGAACTTGTTAGAAAGAAGGAATTTTGTGGGAGGGGTAGAAATAAGAAGATAATGGGTTGAAATACAGTCAAAGTAACTAGATAGCCAAAAAACTATAAATGAATAAATGAAAGTTTCAGAACATGTGGCTACAGTGGTTACATCTGAGTTCTCTACTCCATTCCACTGACAATATGTTTTTGTGCTAGCACTGTGTTGTTTTTATTATTTCATTTTTATAGTGAAACTTGAAATAAGGTATCATGATATTCCAAACATTATAATCAATTTATTGTTAAAGATCCCTTTGGCTTCCATGTGAATTTTAAGATTGTTTTGTTTATTTCTATGCAGACTACCACTGGAATTTTGATAGGGATTGCTTTGAATCTGTAGATGACCATTAGTAGTAAAGCCATTTTCACAGTATTAATACTTCTAATATTTTTTCATCTTCAAGTGCAGCAGTTCTCATTCTGTGCATCACAACCCTTTTGGAAGTCATATCAAATATCCTGCATCATACATTTACATTACAATTCAGAACAGTAACAAAATAACTACCAACAAAACAATGTTATGGTTGGGGGTAAGCACAATATAAGGAACTGTATTCAAGGGTCGCAGCATTAGGAACTTGAGAACCACTGTTTTACTGTCTTCTTCAATTTACTTCTTTAAAGTTTTAAATCTTCCATTGCAGAGGTCTTTCATTTCTGATTTTTTTTTTTTTTGCTTTATGTATTTGCTTTAGGCAGTATAAGTAGGATGATTTTTCTGATACTTTTCTCAGCTTATCTGCTATTAGTATTTAAGAAGGTCTGTCACCTATAGCCTTTCTTGTGTTGTTGTGTTCCTTCTATTCTTAGTCACTTCACAATTTTTCATAAAGGGATGTTGGTTTTTGTCAAAACTCATTTCAGAGGAAATCATGTAATTTCTAACATTGTATGTCTTTTTGTTCTTGTATTACTGACTTCATTTCTCTTAAATATCTTGCAATATAGCATCTTAATTCCTTTGGATTTTTTTAAATAAATTCATTAATTTTCAGCAACTTTACTCATATGAAGCCCAATTCCCTCCCTCATTTTTGTTGTATAGATGAGTTGTATATATGGCGTGCTCATTAATATTCCTGTAGACATCACTTTCCTCAAATCTTCTTATCAAGTATTTTTTGTTAACTTATTCTTTGATTCAATACTGAATCTATCATTTATCCATGATAAATCTTTCTCTGGTTCTCCTGACAAATTTCCTTGGGTATAGAGTATTAAACATGAAGATCTCAGTCAGACCAATAAAAGAGACATTTGCACATGAGGCATTCCAAAGGGCTGCCACAAAAGTTAAATAATGGTAACTTTCTGGAAATGGGACTTTAGAGAACTGACAGCCCTATTCTTCCCTTCCTAGTGGCTGCCAGATTTCTGCTTTCACTGAAAGCAGCTGGAGAAGAAAAATGGGAATGAGATGAATTATAATTACAAACTCACTGATCTTACCAAAAGATGTTCCTTTAATAAATATTCCATGGATTTTTGCAAGCCTCAGGCTAATTCCTAGTATACTAAAACATCTATTATGACTTTTTATTCCAGTACACGTGTGTGTGTGTTTGTGTGTGTGTGCTTGTGTATGAGAGACATTTTATACAGGTCCTTGATCCAGCATTTTCATTGATGATAATCAAGTCGCAACATTCTTAAATTCACTGTGAGGTTTTATTCTTAGATCTATTCTAATGACTACTCCTGCTTTGAAATTTTAGTAGGCTCCATTATTTGACAGCATATTCCTCTTTATAGATCTTTGGGACCTCAGTGACCCAATTCTTAATGTACTGAATAAGGACACAAAAGTGTATGCTGAGGACGATCATAAACATATACAAGACACTCACTTCACCAAAGTCAGTGCCAAGGTGGGTGATCATAATTTCAGGTGCATATATGATGTTGGATTCCACACTTTCATTAGAAGATATTTACCTTACTTCACTGTTTTAGTTAGGGTTTCTATTTCTGAGATAAATCACTATGACCAAAAAGCAAGTTAGGGAGGAAAGATTTTATTTGGCATACATTTCCCCATTACTATTCATCACTGAAAGGAGTCAGGACAGGAACTCAAACTGGGCAGGGTCCTGGAGGCAGGAACTGATGCAGAAGCAATGGAGGGGTGCTGCTTACACTGACTTGCTCAGCCTGCTTTCTAATAGAACCTAGGACTACCAGCCCAGGGATAGCACTTCCCACACAGTAGGCTGTGCCCTCCCTCTTTGATCATCAACTGAGAAAATGCCTTACAGCTGGATCTCATGGAGACATTTCCTCAACCGAGACTCTTTCCTCTCTGATGACTCTAGCTTGTGCCAGGTTGACACACAAAACCAGTCAGTACACTCCTTCAGTTATTAAATATTTCAAAACGTTGTATTTCTGAACATGAAACAGAATTCTGAAATCTCTGCCATTTAACTACCAAAAATGTAAATGACAGAAATAGTTTTTCACATAGGGAGAAAAGAAAATTAATAAAGCCACATGAGAGATGCATGTGTCAGCACTGACTAAACACAAGTAACCTGTAGCAAATTATTTTATATATAACCAAGATAAATACAGGCAACAAAAATATCTATTAAAACATAAAATCATACAGCATCATTAATAACCAAAAGAGCACATAGCTCATATATCCAGGAAATGTGCAATAACAAATAAATTATGGTATAGATGTACAATGGAAATTATGATAATATGAAAATAAATACAATGCAATATTATAGACCAATATAAAAGAAGCAAACCACTGCTGTACACAATAGCATCAATAAATCATATAAAGTTGAGAAAATAAGCTAAATATAAATGAGTACATACCAGATGGTTCCATTTAGATTTTATATATACATATACATATACATATACATATACATATACATATACATATA
>NW_026590365.1:663644-738738 GCF_907164565.1 Psammomys obesus
ACATATACATATACATATACATATACATATACATATACATATACATACAGCACTAATATATGATGCCAGAAATCTGCATAGTGGTTTCCTTTGGGATAGAGCAGCTAATAGAGAGTATTGGGTACTTTTGACAGGCTAGTCATTTTCTGTTTTATCTGATATGGTTTATAGGTGCATGTTCAGTTTAGGAAATTCAATATAGCTGTGCATGTATAATTTCTGTACTCTCACTTTCTCTTCACTACAATAAAATATTGGCAAATCAGATGAATCTACATTTTCTGACTACAGAAAGGATGTATTTGGGACAAGAGTGCTGTGATACAGCAAAGTACCCTGTGTTCTTGGAATGGTGACTGATTCAGCGGGGACAGGAACCCAGTTATGTTTACAGGTAAGAGAAATGAGGCAGAGACAGTCTTTGATTTCTGGAACAGAGTAAATGTGTTTAATAAAGTGAAATACTATTTTATACATTTATTAACATAGGCCATCTAGCTGAACATCCCAGAACACTGTTTGGTATATACTCTGCAACATGTCTGCAGTGAGACACAGGTACTGAGGTATTGATACTGAGATACTGCTCTTCATTTGGTACCTTGTACCACTCTCTACTCCACTGTCCAAGACAAAACTTTAGGATCCTAGTCATCTTTACTTGTTCCTTGCCCACAATCAGCTACTCAACTGTGTTAATACTATCATGCCTTATTTATATCTTCCATTGGTGTCTACTACCATAGTTTAGGCTCTACTTTTTCACTTGGACAATCATAAACACTCCCACTAATGTAAAATGGCTAGCTCTTTTGGAACAGTAACCAGTTCTCTTAACTCCCTGCCAGTCCTCCTTCATTTCCAGCCCAGCCCCTTCAAAAGTTTTTCTTAACCATTCCTCCCTCACTTCCCCAACAGCCTGCTTAAACAATACCTTCTCCCAGTTTTCCCAATACCAGTGGCCTCAAACTATAAAAACTGTTCTGGCCTATCTGCTCAGCCCAGCTTCCCCTGGTTCAACTGTCCCCTAACAATATCTTCTCCACCAACTGCCTTCTCTTCTCACTTTGCTAGCCCCACACCTCCTCTCAGCCTCAGCTGGCTTTTTTTATATCCTCTCCAGTTCCCAGAAATGCAAGAGGCAACTAATACTGAAGGTCTTAGAGTGGAGCAGTTATAACAGCTAAGAATCTTAAAGGGCCAGTTGACTAGCAACTGGAGATCCTTTAAAGGGCCAGGCAAACAAGATAAATCACATTAAACACTGTTATTACTGCTCTCTCTGTCTCTCTCTCCCCTTCTCTCTCTGGCTGTCTGGTTCTCTCTCCTTCCCTCTCTCCATCCCTACCTCCTATCTCTCTTCTGTTCTACACATGTCCCACACTGACATCACATACTGCTTTCAAAACACCAAAATCTATAGCATGCTCTGTATAATCATTCACTATATTTCTTTCTTTTTTTTTTTTTCTTTTTTGGTTTTTCGAGACAGGGTTTCCCTGTAGCCCTGGTTATCATGGAACTCACTCTGTAGACCAGGAGGCTGACCTAGAACTCAAAGATCCACTTGCCTCTGCCTCCTGAGGGGTGGGATTAAAGGCCTGCACCACCACAACCACCCCATTCAGAATATTTCTGATCTGAGTATTATTGTCTGCTCTAAGTAAAGGTGATACCCTTTTAAATAGCACCTTCAGCTGAGATTATAGAGATTCCAATTACCTTTAAAATTCTATTTAAAGTGCTAAGAATATAAAAGACTGAATGCTCTGCCCTAAACCAAACATCTTAATTGCCCTAACATAAGAAGCCTCAGGGAACATCTCAGAAGAGGAAGCAGAGAAAATACAAGAGCCAGAGAACAAGGGAGAAATAACATGAAATGCTGTCTTTGGACATGACATGGTTATCACAGCCATGAACTCACAACAGCTATGGTTACTTACGCAAGGCCTATACATGACCAAACTGGGCAGAATTCTTGAATGTATGGGGCAAAGAATCTCCAGGCCCTATTCCTTACTAAGTAGCAGTGGATAGTTACTAGGAAGGGAGACTCATTTTTTTATAAGGATGTGGCCACTGGTAGGCTTCCTTTGATGCACTGGGTGGCCCCTGTGGTTTCCCATGCTCCATTGGGTGGCCATGGTTTCTCATGTTTCACATCCATGTACATATGGGAAGCACTAACTGGTCTTAGTAGATGGTAAACGAAAAGACATGAAGTTCAGAGGGGACATGGGAATTTGGAGGAAAGAAATGAGAATGAATATAACCATATTTTAATCATAAAATGCAGGAAATTCTCAAAATTAATAAAAAATTAATTCTACCTTAGAAATCCTTTTTATTTAGTGCATGCAGATTTCTAGAATGACACTGATTGTGCAACAACAACAACAGAAACCAATACAACAGATGAATGTCAATCAATATAACATTAAAAATTGACATTCAGAAATTTGCTAGCAAAGCAGTACATTTCATGCTTAATGTACTGAAATAAAAATATTTCTCTCTGAACTAAAAAAATAATATCAATCATGTGTTTAATAAGGATACAATCTTTAAGAGAAGTAGTAGGAGAGCATCTCCAGGTATACAGTTGTATATAAAATGGACAGTCTGCCAAGATTGGGTCACAGCTACATAATTTGGTACAAAAAATTTCCAGTGCACTTACAAGATTAATTGCCACACACAGCCGTATATTATTATAGCTAATAATGCATTTCTTTTCGTTCTGTAAGAACACAGAATTATTTCTTGTTTCTTTTCGTTCTGTAAGAATACAGAATCAAAGCAGGTTCAGTTTCCAGCAATGACAAAAACACACAGTCTATAAAGGCTGGTAGAGGCCCCCACCCAAATCACTGAAATTCAGGTAAAAGTTGTTTAGCTACCTGGCTTTAAAACGTTAAGAGGGCCTCTCCAGCATGTGTCCCCAAGATCTAGCTACACCACTCCTGGGAATATACCTGAATAATGCTCAACCATACAACAAGGACATTTGCTCAACTACGTTCATAGCAGCTTTATTCATAATAGCCAGAATCTGGAAACAACCTAGATGTCCCTCAAGTGAGGAATGGATACAGAAATTGTGGTACATTTGCACAATGGAATACTACTCAGCAATTAAAAACAAGGAAATCAAGAAATTTGTAGGCAAATGGTGTTACTAGAAAAGATCATCCTGAGTGAGGTATCCCAGAAGCAGAAAGACACACATGGCATATACTCACTTATAAGTGGATATTAGCCATATAATATAGGATAAACATACTAAAATTTGTAGTGCTAAAAAGCCAAACAACAAGGAGGACCCTAGAGAAGATATTTAATCCTCATTCAGAAGGGCAAATAGAATAGACAATGGAAGTAGGAGAAGACAAGGAACAAGACAGAAGCCTTCCTCAAAGGGCCTTTGAAAGACTCTACCCATCAGGGTATCAAAGCAGATGCTGAGACTCATAGCCAAACTTTGGGCAGAGTGCAAGGAATCTTATGAAAGAAGGGGGAGATAGAAAGACCTGGAGGGGACAGGAGCTTCACAAGGAGATCAACAGAGTCGACAAATCTGGGCCTAAGGGGACCTACAGAGCCTGATGAATCAACCAAGGACTATGCATGGAGATGACCAACACCCGCTGCTCAGATGTAGCCCATGGGCAGCTCAGTCTCCATATAGGTTCACTAGTAAAAGGAGCACGGACAGTCACTGGCATGAACTCTGTGGTCTGCTCTTTGATCACTTCACCCTTGGGGGATGCATCCTTGCCAGGCCACAGAGGAAGAGGATGCAACCAGTCCTGATGAGACCTTATAGGCTGGGGTCAGATGGTAGGGGAGGAAGTAGTCTTACTAGTCCACAGAGAAAGAGGATCCAGACAGTCCTGATGAGACCTGATAGTCTAAGGTCAGACAGTAGGGGAAGAGGACTTCCCCTACCAGTAGACCAGAAGAGGGACATAGGGAGAGAAGAGGAAGGAAGGGTTGGACAGGGAGGAGAAGCAGGAGGGGGCTAGAGCCAGGATACAAAGTAAATAAAATTTAAACATTAGTAGTATTAGTGTAATTATAATTATTATTATTATACTAATATAATTAATAATAATAAAGAAACATTTTTAAAAAACATGAAGAGGGCTGAAGAGATGGCTCAGCAGTTAAGCGCACTGGCTGCTCTTCCAAAGGATCCATGTTCAATACCCGACACAAATATAGCAGCTCACAACCATCTGTAACTCCAGTTTAGGGAATCCAATGCCCTCTTCTGTCCTCTGCTGGCACCAGGCATGCATGTGGTGCACAGACATACATACAGGAGAAATATCCACACAAGTAATAAAAAATAAAGATAAAAAAAAATTCAAAGAGCAAAATCCAGCCTGTGACAAATCAGTGTCAGAGAATGAGCAGCGGCTTGTGGGTTTTAAATTGCTGCAGGAAGAGAAAAATGATAGCATCTATAACCTCAGCAAGTACCAGCTGCACAGGCTATGTAAGCAGCAGAGCCTACACAAAATGGACATTCACTGATATGGTAATGGCTGTGGACATGTTAAAGCACTGGGTGACATAAAGACCATGGTGGAGACTAAGAAAATGACTAGCTCAGGGTTTCTCTTGCTGGACAGCTATGTAGATCATCTCCAGATTCTCCAACTATGGTACACTCTATAGACATCCATGATTCTACCAGCCCCCGGACCCACTAGAACTATATCCTTAGTAGACTGGCCACATTATGGCAAAACTCATGCAGCAGAGATTAGGAACAAACCAGACCCATTGCAACAAACATGTTATCTGCATAGAGCAGTTTCAAGTGGCTTTCACAAGTACATCATACACATGCAATGGGAGAGTCAGGAAAACCTCACCCACCAAGATGCCCAGATCTCTCAGGCATATTGAATATAGCTAGGACTAGTACATAGTACCATTCAGAAGGCCCCTTAGCAACCACTCCTTGAGGAACAAGGAACTAGCTGGCCCTACACAATTACCTCTACTTTGGGTTGGCATTAAAGTAGGAGGAAGAACAAAACACACTGAAAATTCAGGATTGCCTGGGGCTGATAAAAACCTCCTCCTCGACTCCAGATGAGATCATTGTCTGGCTGAGAAACCATCCAAGGTCGAAGGTTGTGACTACAGTGGCAAAGTTAGAAGAGAATGAGATAAGAGAAGACCGCAGGCTGTAGCATCCCCTCCAGTCTTGGAAGGGCTCCTTCTGCCTATCCTGAAGACCCCGAACATACCAGAAGAAGCTCTAGGCCTCCTGGGCTTCCATGCCATGAAAGCCTATAAGTGACAGACTAATTACAAACAGTGCTTGTTTTTGCATACTTGGGAACACTAAGTGATTACACAGACTACCTAAAACCTACATCTGACATCCTCAGGCCATCCTTACTTCCTGCTCCCCTCAGTCTACCACTGACCTCTTTCCCTGCTACCTTCAGGACTCTAGGCCATCCTAAAAATAATGAAAACAGGAAAGTAAAAAATATATATGAAGAGCAAATGTTACATTGTTTTTCTAAGGTAGCTAATGAAAGAACAGTCATTTCTACAATTATTATCACATACATGGTTATAAGAAAATCCTTCCTAAATACAGGTTTACAGAGTCCTGCAACTTGAAAGTTTTATCTATACATACACGAAATACACCCCTTTTCTCTCTCCATTTTCCTCGTATCTCTACCTTGCATTCACCCTATGATGTATATGCAAGACATTTATACTATATATTATATGGACTTTCTGACAGGCAATACCAGTTGTCCTTCAAAAATGACAATTTCATAGTACACAGTAAATTGATTAATGTTACCATGGGTTGAGGAAGAATGAGAGAAAATAAAGGAAAACCAGATTTTTTCAGGGTGTGGATCTATTCTGGAAAATGCTAGAATGGTGGAAATTCCACACCATGTGTTTATCAAAACTTACAATTCTATACAAGTAGTTATTAATGCTAGGTCAAAACTGGTATCATTGTATTGGTTCAGTAATTGCAAGAAATACTCCACAGTAATGCAAGATGTAAGTGACACAAGAAACTGGAGAGAGCAAACATGATCAACTTTTCTGTGAACCCATTTTTTTTCTTAAAATTATGTGCTGAGAGATCTCCATGGGGAAGCAGGCATAAGTGACTACAAATCAGTACCAAGTGACTCCACTGGGGACAGAGGAAACCCTGGAAAGTGCCTCTCTCAAACACACTGGTCCTGCAGGAACAGTCAGCTGAATGAGCAAAAAATAAGCACATAATTATTAGTAAAAAAAAAAAATTAGCATAAATCCTTACCAACAGAATAGTTCAAGCAAAGGACAGACTATCAGAAATGAAGGACAAGATAAATAAGTTAGAACATTCAGATAATGACAAAGATATAACAAAATGTGAAGAAAACGTGAATTCTGTAGGACACCATGTAAATGACAAAATTAACAAATCGTGGGAATGGAAGAACATCAGACTAACGGCATGAAAATATATTCAATTAAAAATGGAGCACAAAAAAATCCTAAATATAAAGAAAGACTCAGGAGGCACTGAGAACACCACACCAGACCAGAAGAGAACCTCCCCACCTCATATTACAATTAAAATATTAAATACACAGAACAAAGAAATGGCATTATCAGATACAAGAGGTAAGTACAAAGTCATACACAAAGACAAACTCTTTGGAGTTACAGCAAAGTTCTCAGTAGAAACAATAAAAGCCATAAGAACATAGGATGGTGTGTTCCAAGGGATGAAAGAAAATCCTGGACAATCTAGATTACTACATCCAGCAAAAGTAACTGACATCCTCTTGTAAGGAAAACTTACTTCTCTCCTGTGGAGTCTCACTGGGTATATTAACCATACTTAAGGGTACATTCATACCCAGCAGTAGATAGCCCAGCACAAAGAGTTCAATGATATTCTTGCAGACTTTTTGTCATATATTGTTTTGTGTTTTTTTTTTTAACCTTACTAGCCTTCTGTTGGTATATTAAAATTTTCAATTTTGTTCTCTGTGTGTGTGCGCGCACAGGTGTGTCTCTGTTTCTTGTGTTTTTTCTTTTTATATTTTTCATTATGGTTTGTTTGTTTGACTGTTTTCTAAAGAGAGAGAGGAAAGGGTATGGAGTTGAGTGAATGGGAAGGTAGGGAGGATCTGGAAAAAGTTGTGGGAGAAAAAAACATGATCAGAATACATTATATGGGAGGAGAACCAAGATTGTGGCCACCAACACGCATCATATCTAAGGGGCACAGGATCTGAAACTCCAAAATTGGTGAGTGGAAGGGCAGCTGAAGTCAGAACATAGACATTGAGACTTCCTGGATGAGAGGGGACAACCCGAGACCATTTGGATCTGGGTCACCCACAGATGTCTTCAGGGACTGAAAGTGGCAAATATTCAACCCCACAGCACTTCCCCTTGACGGGCCTCCCTCCTCTGCAGAGATTGCCTGCAGTGCCCTCTGCTCCAAGTATGGACCTCCCTGCTCCATAACAGAGAGAGCAGAGGCAGACATCCCAGTTCCACATTGGTGGGCTGCTATATGGGCCTCCCAGGTTTATGTGTGGCTGTACAGGCTTCGCAGGGCCTCCCAACAGGCAACTGTACTGGCCTCCCAGGTCTCCCTGCACCTGTGCAGGGAGCTGTGCAGACTTTCCAGCAAGCCACTGTACTGACCTCCCAGATCTGCTTGTGGCTGTACAGGCTTCCCAAGGCCTTCCAGGTCTGCGGGCAGCTGTATGAGCCTCCCAGAGCATCCCAACGGCCGGCTGTAACAGCCTCCCAGGCAGCTTCGGAATGGTGGCAGCTAGCCCTAACAGGAGCCTCCATGCTCCCTGACTGAGACACCAGAAGTGGCTACCCCAAATAAGAGTCTCCCTGCCCAGCAGACAAACAGTGAACACCACTGAGCTGAAGGATCTCCCACACTCTCATTTGTCCCTGTGGGCCCATATCTGAGAGTAAAGAACAGGGGTGGAAAACCCCTGTGCTTTCCAATTAGGGCTGCTAGTGAGTGAGTGCGCCTTCAAGTGAATGCTTGCAGAACCCTGGATCCAGGATTCCTGTAGGCTAGCAAGAAGACACTGGATCCCTCCTACCCTCACACCTGCTGTGGGCAACATAGGGCTCCTTGGAACAGCATTCTCAACACTGAAGCCCCTGTTCTGTGGGTCTACCAGTGGAGTCCAGGCAAACAATTCCTGGAGCCCAGACAGATCTGAATACCAGGAGGACAGTATGACAGGCCTGTAGGCCACTGAGGTATTCAGGGCATCTGTGCATGTGCATTGCGCCCACAAACACTGCCAGCACCCGCACCCCCTCTTGCGCTTAAGCCCCACATTCCAGGCATCTACTTGCTCTAGGACCCTGTCCTTCAAGGCACACTTCCATGCACACACCCACGCCTGCTTTCCCGCACATGTGCACCTGCACATACAACCTTCCTTCCTTAGCTACAGCCGAAACACCAACATCCACTCTCAAACCCGGTGGACCTCTCTCATCTTCCTGAAGAATACTCCAGACACCAGAGACAGATGGACCCAGTCTGTAGTACAGGCTCAAGGAACAAACAGCAAAGGTTACTGATAAGCAGATAGCCAGAGGTCAGTGTAATAACACATCCAACAAAAATCAGGACATCATAGCTTCACCAGGAACCCCAAAAATCAATAGACAAGCTAATTCATTGGAAACACAGGAAAATAATATCAATTCTAGGCTTATCCAGATATTAGAGGCACATAAAAAGGAAATGAACAAAGCTCTCAAAGAAATACAGGCAAATACAGCCAAACAAATAGAGGCACAAGTAGAGGCACAATTAGCGGCATATACAGAGGAAACAAACAAAGAAATAGAGCCCATCATGGAAAGACAGGAATCCACATTCAAAGAAATGTAGGAAATGGTGCAAGACATGAAAACAGAATTAGAATCAATGAAGAAAACACAGAGAAAACCCTGGAGCTGGACAACTTAGAGAAAAGATCAGGAACTACAAAGGTAAGCATCACCAACAGAACACAAAAGATGAAAGAGAAAATCTCAGGCGCTGAAGATACAATTGCAGAAATTGCTACATCTCTCAAAGAAAAAGTAAAATTGGAAAAGTTCCAAACACAAACCATACATGAAAAAATAATATTTTCAATAAAATGCATTAAAATTATCATTTCCTATGGTTCAGGTGTCTCTCCCTACATATAGACAATATATATATATTTTTTTTAAAGTAAAATATATTACATATTTATTTAAATATTTATGTAAACAGTTCTGTATATTTTTCTCCCTACAGACTGAGAAAATATAAGTTCCTGTGAATATCAGACCACTAAATTTGGTGCATATATCATCATATCTCAGATTAATTACTTGTTACAGTTTCCTTTTGTGATTGTTGGTCTTAATTGTCAACTTAAGAGCATTTAGTATCAACCTGGAAGCCTCTGTGAGGGCATTTCAGGGAAGGCTACCTGTGAGAGTAAGGGCCACCCTGAAAGTTGACATCACCTACGAAGGAAAAGTCTGAGTGAAAAACTGTTGCCTTTCTGGCAGTTCCTCTTTATGAATGCATGAAATTGTAACCACTACTGCCATCTTCTGCTGCTACCAGAGCATAGCTTCATTGGTCTTCCAGTGTAGGTTGATCTCCAACAGCTTTCCAAGGAGCTTCCAAGACTTAACAGCTAAAGCTGTTTTTCTCCTCATCCTGCAGACAGCCATGGAACTACCCAGCCTACCATGAAAAGTAATCTAATAAATTTTAACATGTAATATATACCCTATATTATATTTTAAAAATATTCTACTGCTTATGCTACAGAACTCTGTCTAATACAGCTTGCGATCTAAGAGCCACACTCAAATAGCAAGCAGAGGAAACTCAAAGCCTTTAGGACCACAGTGCCTGATACAAAGACTGCTTTCTTTCTCTCCTCTAAGTGACACATATCTGCTTGTAGTTACTAACATGGAAATCAGAATTAAAAGCAAATAAACAGTTCAAATCTATTTAAGATAGAATGAGAATAATGGGGGCGGGGGAGTAAGTAAAAAAATGCCTTACTTTTCACTCAGAATGAATGTTATTTTTATTTACTTTTGTTAGTTGTTAAAAGAAACAAATCGTTCTGTGGCTGCATATATGGCTCAGAAATTAAGAGCACTGGTTGTTCTTCCAAAAGATCCAAAGGGCACCTAGCACCCACAGTCATCCATATAAAATAAATAAGTAAATAAACAAATAAATAGATCCTCTTTCTTTTACCTTGAACTTAAGAGGGAACTACATAAAGAATCAATATCTAACTCTAGGGCAAATAGTGATTATTACAGTGGCATACGGTGTCACCCTAAAACTTGGTAAACTGAGTCAAGAAGTTGCCAAGTTTGAGGCAAGCTTGCCCTATATGGTGAGCTCTAGTTTGACCTAGGCAATGAAGATTCAGTTCCTATAAAATTCTAAATAGTTATGACACTAGTATTTACTAATACCTCTAAAAATTGAACCCTCCACTAGCAAGCACACAACACTAGCATTCCCGTTACCAACATTACCCACAGTCCACTGAGAAACAACTTGCTCATTTTTCATTTGAAAGCCATCATGACTATAGCCCAACACTCTGATTAATGTCACCATGAGACTCGTTGAGACGCCTTACACTACTTGTCCCTATTCTCCCTCCTTACACTAGACACATACACATACTTTTTTGTGTGTGAAAGGCTTACTGTGTCTTTGGCTTTATCCAGAGAATATATGTTTTCATTGCTGGCCAGTAGCTTCAAACAGGACAAGGAGGGAATCTCTATTCTGAGCTTACTGCCATTGTTCTTAGAAATACACTTTTACCTCCATTACACCATCTTCAGAGCACAATGTTACAACCTGACTATGTCTGCAAGTTTGGTAGTTCCTAACTACTACCTCTAAATGGCACCACATGAATGTCTGCAAGCTGGGTAGGTCCTGCTACTAGCTTTCCATCTGCTTCTGTGTTGGAGGAAAATAATGACAACAAATGAAAAATACACTCTTATGAGTCTTGCTGTTATTTCTTCCAGTCAAGACTCAGATTGGGGATATTAGATTTCTAGAGTAGGCACTGTTTTATTTTCCAGAATAGAAGGCCCACTCTCAATTTTAAAGCAAATGTTAAATAAAGACCTGTAGCAACTCCTATAATGATCCCAATGAGCTAATACCAGTGAGTTAATAAACTCTGGAAATATTCCACTATGAAAAGATTTCTTTTATAATATAGCCATATGATGTTTCATTTGAATGTACATTTGTTTAACAAATATGAAAATAAACTCATAAGGTTGAGTTACTGACATAGTAAAAGAGATTTGACAAGCAAAATGTATCCTTATAAAACAGAAAGACCCAAGATCTAGATGAGATCCTAGTCTAACATTAACCAATAGTGCGAAGGTAGGCAGATTCACTTTTAGGTGGTTAAAATGTAGACCTCAGAGTCACAATAGTTGTATGCACAAGTCCATGACTCACTTTATGCCTTCTTTTACCAAATACAAAATGGTAATAAAAAATAATAAAATGGTAATAATAATATCTATTTCATAAGTTCACTATTCAGGGCTTCATTAATGTAAAACACTTGTGAGAGTGTGTAGATATTGTAATAAATGTGAGATTTTATCATTTCCTGTTATTTTTTTTTCATCTGCAATTGCAAATATAGGGCATGTTCTATCAGTCCTGTGGTCTAGTTAATGAAGAATCACTATGTGTATCATCAGAAATCCCTACGTTTAAAATCAAATTATAATACAAGAAGATAAATTGCTAGTCTTAAAATCACCCCAAATTACTATGATAGCCTCTATAACTTATCTACCATAATTTATGGATCTATATTAAATTCTTTAAGGAATTTGAATACTGTTTCCATGATGGCTATCCTAATTTCCTCTTCTACCACAAGTATATCAAGGTACCCTTTCCTCTATATCATCACCAACACCAGTATTTGGTATCTATGTTATGTTCCTAAAGGTCAGTTTAATGGGTGTGAGATGATACCTCATTTTGTTTTAATTTGTATTTTCAAAAATTGGTTAATGTACATTTTTGAAATATTAAGTGCTCTATCTACAAGAGTAAATTTGCAAACTATTATCTATGACAGGAAAATAAATAAAGAATAGAATAGCTGAACAACTATATACAGAGGAATGACTTAATTTCTATAAAGTAATGTGGCTACATTGCAGAAACCACAATGTGTATAGGAGAAATATGAAGATTATCATGTGCAACATATTTTCACTTAAGATTCTGCATACTTAACTATATGATCTATAGTTGAATCCATATACAGATGTGTAAAGCATCAAATGGACTTTGGATATAGGTGAAATGTGCAATGTCCTCCATGTGTTTGTACTGTCGCTATTTTGGTAGGTTGTGGAGCCTTGCTGGAAGAAGTGAGTCAGGGGGCAGGGTGGAGGTGGGTGTTGAGGTCTTACAGCCAGGCCCTACTGTTCAGCTCTGCTTCCTGGCTGCTGATGCAATGTTATCAGCCTGCCTCCTGCTCCTGCTTCACGTTCTTCAGCACGGATGTCAAAATGGAAAACACTGAAGCTACCAAATAAATAATCCCTAAATAATTCTACACTTTCACAATCTACTTTTTTGTTTATATTTTGTTTTCTCCCTGAAACACTTTCTATTACCCCAACTGCCAGAAGCTTATGTCCAGAACTACTTTCTAGCTGCCCGTGCCTGTGATATCAGGACTCTGAAAGCTACAAGAGAAGGTTCATCACGAGTTTAAGCTAATGTGGGTTACACAGTGAGTTCTAGGCCACCCTGGAAGCCAGAACTATCTATGAAAACAAAGAAGTAATTTAAAACACAAATGAACAAGAATCTATTCTTCAGAGCATCTATGGTTTACATATGGTATAAATGTGTCCCCAGAGCATCAAGATTTTAAAGCTTGATTTCTACCATGGTGATGTTGAGCAGTAGTAGGCCTTTATGATGTAGGTCCTAGTGAAACTTGATTAGGTCAGTGAAGACACAGCTCTTGAAACAAAGTTGCTCTTATGAACCTGAAACAGTTCTCAACAGTGATTTTTAAAAAGAAAAAAAAAATGGTTCCTCCTCTTTGCTTTGGCTTCCTGTCTTTCTGTGTGATGATTACCACTCCAGATGCACACATTACTGTCACTGTGATTCTATTTTCTATGAGGTGTTTATCACTGTCACACAGATGCTGGTGATGCCCTCGAACCTTCACAACAGTGAGTTGAAGTACTTTTTTGCACTATATCTAACCACGATTACCTCATAATACCAGAAATAGGAGGAATAAAAACGAAGGGAAGCTTCCATTGGTGCAGCTTCTGTTGAGATCATTAATGTAACCCTGAAACAAAGTAGAGGCTATAGTTTGAATCTGAATTGTTCTCCTAAGGATTCTGTCTAAATACTTGTTCCCTGTCTGCAGGTGATACTGGAGGGGTCTGTGGAATCTTTAGGTAGGGCTTTGCCAATAAAAGTAGGTCACTAGTAGTATGCTCCAAGAATTAGAGCCCAGTAATATTTCAAACCCTGGCCTCTCTGCTTCCTGGTCTTGCATCACATGTGCTTAACTGTCTTGCCACCAAGCCTCCTTTCCCATGAGCTGAACCCTCTGAAGCCATGACCCTAAATCAACTTTTCCTCCCTTATGTTGTTTCTGTTGGTATGACAGTGATGTAAAAGTCACCAATAGAGTGAATAAATTTATTTGTAGTATATATACCTTCCCAATTAAAGTTTTAGGGGCACACGCAGGTAATTTGTTCATATCACAACTACTTCACAAATTGTTTTCTATACATAGAGTCATGACTGCCAATATCTTTAATTTTGCCCTTTAGATCATCTCTTCAACTCTCTCCACTCTGGGCTGTGACCCTGGAGGCTAGTATATGTATCATAAACAGGATCCCCTTCTGTGGATTTGTTGGTGTTTAGCCAATCCGAAATACCATCAGGAGTCCTGAAGGAGGAAGGATAAAATATTTATTCATGATGTACCTAAAAACTAGCTGTAGACTGACTGCTACATTTATTCAAAGGTCATAACTTTGTATACTCATTAGTGGTCCAGCGGTCACTAATAGACGTAGGTATTAATTCTGAGTTCTCCAGGCATCATTCCCTATGTATGACCTAGCTGGTCAAAAATAGTATCACTTGGTATTATTATGCTTAGGGAATGATAATATCCTTTGTGAAGATTTCCCTATCCCTTCCTTGGAAGTCTGTAAGTAGTAGCAATATTAAACTCTAAACTCCCAAATTACTCAGTATGAGTTGGACCTACATTCTTTGGTAGGACTATCATGGGTATAATTAGAATGATCACTATCCAAGTATTAATATACACCATTTATTGAGCATTTAATGTGCATCAGTTTGTTGTGATTTAGAAAAACTTACTTTTTCTATAAATTACCCTGTTCCTCCTTTCTTTCTTTTTAATCTAGATATTTTCCTTTCCTTTTCACTATAAAAAGAACCTGAAGCTATCTCTCTGCCCATGGTTCAAAGGAGTAGAAAGGATAAGCTCCCTAATCCACCAAGAAATACAAAACTAACAATAATAAGGTAACAGAAAGCACATGTTTTGATGATATTCAGAACAAGATAAAACATGCGAAGAAAAGCTGTACAAACTCAAGTGTATAAACCAATTAACAGGAAAACTTCTTCCCACCTTCCATTCTGTGGTATTTATTTTTTGTTTGTTTGTTTGTTTTGTTTTGTTTGTTTTTTGTCATTCTGTTGCAGAGAATTGTTTTAAGACAAGAAGGAATAAAGAGAAATAAAAAGAAAGACAAATTATAAAGGAGTGAACTGTTTGATAAGTAAATGAGAGAAAGAAATTTTATCAATCGGTTTAACAAGTTGTTAAAATTAGTCACTAGGAAGAGGAATAAAAAGGTAATTGTAGTAAATGCTCAATAAATGCTGTATATTATTACTTGGATAGCGATCATTCTAATTATATCCATGATAGTCCTACCAAAGAATATAGGTCAAACTCATACTGAGTAATTTGGGGAGTTTAATATTGCTACTACTTACAAAGTTCCAAGGAAAGGATAGCAAAATCATCACAAAGGATATTATCACCTTAAAACTAGTTAGAAGTAATGCAATTTCTGTATCCATTCCTCAACTGAGGAGCATCTGGGTTGTTTCCAGCTTCTGGCTATTACAAATAAAGCTGCTAAAACATGGTTGAGTAAATGCCCTTGTGGTATACTTGAGCATCTTTTGGATATATGCCTCGGAGTGGTATAGCTGGATCTTGAGGAAGTGCTATTCCTAATTGTTTTAGAAAGCACCAGATTGATTTCCAAAGTGGTAGACTAGGATCAGAAGGAAGGCAAGGAAGACCTCCACTATCAGTAGACTTGGGAAGGGGCATGGGTGGAGAAGAGGGTGGGATGGTGGTATTGGGAGGGGAGGGGGAGGGTGCTATAGAGGGGGTACAAAGTGAAAATATTATAATTAGTAAAAGTAAAAAAAATTAAGAAACTAGCTAGAAATGCATACCATCACAATCTAATCACAGAAATGTGGTACTTTATCATTTTTTCTAGTGCTTTGTAATAATAACACATACCATGTCCATGTATGTTTGTTTCTTTCATATACAATCACAGAATATTGCTTAGTTATCTCATATGTTTGTTGTTATCCCACAAAAACAGAAGAAAATCCTTCCATTTTTGCTGAAGCACTTGTCACTGAGAACACCCTTGATCAGAATCATTTGGTTTCAGGGCAGAATTCTACCAGACCTTCAAAGAAGAGGTAACTCCAATTATCTTCAAACTATTCCACAAAATAGAAACAGAGGAACATTACCAAACTCATTCTATGAAGCCACATTCACCTTGATACCTAAACCACACAAAGACACAACCAAAAAAGAGAACTTCAGACCTATCTCTCTTATGAACATTGATGCAAAAATACTCAATAAAATACTTGCAAACCAAATTCCCAAACACATAGAAGATATCATCCACCATGACCAAATAGGCTTCATCCCAGGCATGCAAGGGTGGTTCAATATATGGAAATCCGTCAATGTAATCCACCATATAAACAAACTGAAGGAGAATCATCTCCTTAGATGCTGAGAAAGCATTTGATAAAATCCAACACCTACTCATGTTTAAAGTCTTGGAGAGATCAGGGATACAAAGCACATACCTAAACATAGTAAGGACAAAATACAGCAAGCCTATAGCCAACATCAAACTCAATGGAGAGAAACTTAAATCAATCCCACTGAAATCAGGGACAAGGCAAGGCTACCCACTCTCTCCATAGCTCTTCAACATAGCACTTGAAGTACTAGATAGAGCAATAAGACAACTAAAGTAGAACAAGGGGATACAAATCAGAAAGGAAGAAGTCAAAGTATCACTATTTGCAGATAGTATACATGAGCAACCCCAAAAATTCTACCAGAGAACTAACTCTTTCTGCTGAAAAACACCTTCATCAAAGTGGCTGGATACAAAATTAACTAAAAAAAAAAAAAAAAAAAAAAAATCAGAATCCCTCCTGTATACCAAAGACAAAAAGGCCTAGAAAGAAATTAAGGAAACAACACCCTTCACAAATAGACACTAATAATATAAAGTACCTTGCTGTGACTCTAAGAAAGCAAGTGAAAGACCTGTTTGAAAAAAAACTTCAAGTCTCTGAAGAAAGAAATTGAAGAAGATATCAGAAGTGGAAAGATCTCCCGTGCTCATGGATCGGTAGGATTAACACAGTGAAAATGGCCATCCTGCCAAAAGCAATCTACAGATTTAATGCAATTCCCAATATACCAACACAATTCTTTACAGAACTTGAAAGAAAAATTCTCAACTTCATATGGAAAAAGAAAAACAACAACAACAAAACAGAATTTCCAAAACAATCCTGTTCAACAACAGATCTTCTGGAGGGATCTCTATCCCTGATCTTAAGCTATACTACAGAGCAATACTAATAAAATCTTCATGGTATTGGTATAGAAACAAAATGGTGGATCAATGGAACCAAGTAGAGGACCCAGAAATAAACCCACACACCTATAGATACTTGAGTTTTTGACAAAGAAGCCAAACCATTCAATGGAAAAAAGACAGCATCTTCAACAAATGATGTTGCTCCAACTGGATGTCTACATGTAGAAATATGAAAATAGATCCATATTTATCACCCTGAACAAAATTAAAGTCCAAGTGGATCACAGACCTCAACATAAAAACAGGCACATTAAATAGGTTAGAAGAAAAAGTGGGGAAGAGCCTAGAACTCATTGGCACGGGAGACAACTTCCTGAACAGAACACCAACAGCACAGGTTCTAAGATCAACAATCAGTAAATGGGACCTTGTAAAACTGAAAAGCTTCTGTAAAACAAAAGACACTGTTGTCAGAACAAATCGACAGCCTACAGACTAGAAAAAGATCTTCACCAACCCCATATTTGAGAGGGCTAATATCAAGGATATAAAGAACTAAAGAAGTTTAAAAAAAAAACAACAAATCAAGTAATACAGTTACAAAATGGGGTATGGAGCTAAACAGAGAATTCTCTATAGAGGAATATAGAATGACAGAGAAACACTTAAGCAATGTTCAACGTCCTTAGCCATAAGGGAGATGCAAATCAAAACAACCCTTATACCCATCAGAGTGGCTAAGATCAAAAACTCAAGTGACAACACATGTGGGAGAGGTTGTGGAGAAAAGGGAACCCTCCTCTATTGCTGGTGTGAACGTAAACTTGTACAATCACTTTGGAAATCAATCTGGTGCTTTCTCAAATAATTAGGAATAGCGCTTCCTCGAGATCGAGCTATAGCACTTCTAGGCATATATCCAAAATATGCTCAAGTACACAAGGACAGTTGCTCAACCATGTTTGTAGCAGCTTTATTCGTAATAGCCAGAACCTGGAAGTAACCCAGATGTCCACCAACGGAGGAATGGATATAGAAATTGTGGTACATTTACACAATGGAATACTACTTAGCAATTAAAAACAAGGCAATCATGAAATTTTCAGGCAAATGGTGGGATCTAGAAAAGATCATCCTGAGTGAGTTATCTCAGAAGCAGAAAGACACACATGGTATATACTCACTTATAAGTGGATATTAGACATATAATATAGGATAAACATACTAAAATCTGTACACCTAAATAAGCTAAACAAGAAAGAGGACCAGGAGTAAGAGGATCAATCCTCACTTAGAAAGACAAAGGGGAAGGACATTGGAAGAATGAGAGAACAAGAAACAGGACAGGAGCCTATCATAGAGAGCCTCTGAATGACTCTACCTAGCAGTGTATCAAAGCAGATGCTAACTAAGTCTCATAACCAATCTTTGCGAAGAGTGCAGGGAATCATATGAAAGAAGAGGTAGTTAATAAGACCTGGAGAATAAAGGAGCTCCATAAAGAGAGCAACAGAACAAAAATATCTGGGCTCAGCTTTTTTTTGTTTTGTTTTGTTTTTTGTTTTTTTTTTTGTTTTTTTTTTTTTGTTTTTTTTTTTGAGACTGATACTCCAACCAAGGTACATTCATGGATATAACCTAGAACCCCTGCTCAGATGTAACCCATGGCAGCTCAGTGTCCTAGTGGGTTCCCTAGTAAGGGGAAGAGGGGCTGTCTCTGACATGAACTCAGTGGCTAGCTCTTTGACCCTCACCCCTGAGGGAGGAGCTGACTTGCCAGTACAGAGAGGAGGCCATTTTAGCCAGTCCTGATGAGACCTGATAAGCTAGGGTCGGATGGAAGGGGAGGTGGACCTCCCTTATAAGTGGACTTGGAAACAGGTATGGGAGGAGATGAGGAAGGGAGGGTGAGATTGGGAGGGAATAAGGGAGAGGGCTACAGCTGGAATGCAAAGCGAATAAAATGTAATTAATGTAAAAAAAAGTTGAGTCTCAGAAAAAGAAAAGAAAAGAAAAAAAGAAAAGCTCCCAATTTTCCTGAAATGCCAACTAGAGTGTTTTACAAAGGCTCTATTTCTTAGTGAATCAGAAAAGAGGAAAAAAAAAAAAAAGAGCGAACTAACTGACTGGTTTGAGAAGGCTAAAAACAAAGAATGGTTTTTGTTTCCATTAATTTTATCCTTCCAGTCTCATTTTGGAACATGTTCCCCTTTAGTTACTTTATTCCAGGGTACCAGTACGTTTGTGAAACACAGAAAATCTACACTTCCTTTCATATCAAGGGCTTTGTAGTTATCATTCTCTTTATTTAACATACTACAACAAACACACAAATTCTATCAACACCTATTATATAGAAACAACAATTAAATATCAGAAAAGAAAATTTCATTAATTAGATTAATCATCTTATAGATTCTTCAAGCTATAGTGGAAAACATGATTGAGGTTATTGGTGGGGGTGGCTAAGATGTAATTTACATGAATGACAGAGTAGTTACAACATAAACTTATGTTGACTCATTCATTAAGCAAATATTTCTTGTTTGTGTGTGCATATGTGTACCCCTATATATGGGTACAGATGCATATATGGTGTGCGTGTGTGTGTGTGTGTAAGCAACAGGTCAACATTGGGTCTCTCTCTTAATTATTTCTCAAGCTTATTTTTTGACAGGATCTCACTGAATCTGGGCTCAGTAATTTGGCTAGACTGGATGGATAGGAAGCCCCAGATATCTTCTGTATTTGCCTCTCCAGTTCAGGAATTACAGGCTATTCACGTGGGTACAAGGGATCTAACTCAGGTACTCATGTTGGTATAGCAAGCACTTTACTGAGAAATCCTTCTCTTTGGTCCCACTAAGCAAGTATTTAAATTTCTATTTATCAAAACTCAGATACTGAGCTGTAGAAGTGGCCAAGTAGTTAAGAGTTTGACCATCAAAGCCTGGAGTTTGGATTCCCAGAACCTATGAAGTAGGTAGGTGGGCATGGTGGCCTGCCTATAATTCCACCCATAGAAGGTGGACACAGGGGGTTCCCCTAAACAGATTAGGATGACTACATGTCAACAAGAGACCCTGCTTCAGTGAATAAGGTGAAAGAACAATTAAAGCTGATTCTAAATAATACCTATGGGTGTACACATGAGTATGCACACAAACACACCCACCCACACATGCACACACACACTAAAATGAAAAAAAAATAAAAACTCAGGTGCTTCAGCATTTCAACTCAACTAATCAACCAATATTGTTGGAATAAAAGCTATGTGCAAAAACGTATTTTTAATAATAATTTTTTGAAATCAATATAAATGATCCTTGTTCTTGTGGAATATGTTTTAGTGAAGAAGTTAGTTATCAAACAACATAAATTGTTTTCAATATTATCTGTACTCGAAGTATGAAGGACCAAGGGCAATGAGTTTTGACCACAGAGAAACCTCATCTATTCTGGCTAATATGGAGCAGTTTCATTAAAAAATAACATTTTAGTCAAAAATAGAATGATGGTTAAGAATTAAGAGGGTTAATAAAGAAAAAAAGGATTAAGAGGGCAATAGGAAGTATACATGCATAAGTTACAGGATGTATAAATATGAGTTTATCATGACACCAATTTATTAACATTAAAAAAGAAGGTTGACTCCCTGGGAACCCACAGGCCACTCTAGTCAAGGAAACAGGTAGGTTAATGGCAGATCTTCACCTCTTCTTTTTATCCTACAGATCCAGTGCTCAAGTCTCAACTCCAGCTCTGCACCACACTTTCTGTTGGGGCCTCCCATCCCCCATATCCAGTGCATCCCACATATCATCCCCTACTAGCCTTCCTCCCGCACCTCATTTCTATATCCCAGCCCCTATCTCTAGCACACACAGCTCCAAGCACACAGGTCACTCTAGGCAGAAAAATGGGCAGGCTGACTTGTAGATGATCACCTCTCCCTCAGTGGCACATACTTGTAATCCCAGCACACCAGGAGGCAGAGGCAAGCAGATATTTCTTGTGAGTTCAAGGCCAGCCCAGTCTACAGAGAGAGCTCCAGGATAGCCAAGGCTACACAGAGAAACTCTGTCTTGGAAAAAAAAAAAAACAACTCTCTGTCTGCTCCTCCAAATCTAATAACCCAACTCTCTGTCTGCTCCTCCAAATCTAATATCCCGGTATCCTCCACAGTTCTGCTGCAGCCTCTTTTGCCCCTACAAGCATCTACAGAGACTCAATCATAGAGACCTTTCCTCCAAATTGAGCTATTGACCAAAGAGGTCCCACAGGCATGCCAAATAACCCAGGCTGTTGCCCAGAATATAGGTTGCTCTCACAAATAGAGAGCAAAACCCCATTGCTGAATACACATGCAGATGTCGATTCACTGCCTGCATAGAAACTTCACCCCTGCTTTCAAGCATCTTTTTACAGGAAGTTATCCTAAATACAACCAAATGAGAAGCACAAACACCAAGCCAGCCACACACCAATTGATGTACAATATCCTTTGATGTACAATAGTGTCTTGCCTGCACAATGTGCTAGGGCAACGGTGGGTCAAAGCTTGTGGGAACAATCAACTAATATCTGATTTGACTTAAGGCCAAGTCTTGCAGTAGATGGCAACTAACACCAAAAAGTAAAATGAAAAAAAAAAGGAATGTAAAACAAGGCAGTAGTGGTGGTCTATACTTGTAATCCCAGAATTTAAAAGAATGATATAAAAAGAATCAACAGTTGGAAGCCAGCCTGGATGACAAATAATTCAAGGCCAGTATGTAGGAAATGTGAAGATGTTCTGCAAGATAAATAAAATACAATAAAACAAAATATAAAGTTGAATTTAAAAGAATTATATAAAAAGATCAATGAATTCAAGAATATGAATATATACTGGAGAAAATTAGGATAATAACATAGTAAGAATAAGATATTCAACAACAACAAAACACCCACAAATCTTTATTAAAACAGCTCAATAAAACAAATTTTAAAAAAAGTACAGTTTAGCTGGTTGTGGTGGTGCACACTGGTAGGATTTGCTGAGGGAGGCAACAGCAGGATGATCACAAAAACATATAGTTTAAAACCTCAACAATAGATGGAGCAAGTAATACTTGACTCTAAAGCTGATAGATACATTGAAATACCAATCCAAATAAAAAGAATGCAGGAGAAGGACTAGTAGGAAAGGCAGGGTAGGGATGGAGTAAGGATGAGAGACAGTAAGGCAGTGGTAACCAGAATGTACTTTGCCAAAGAACAAATTCAGTAAAGTTATTAAAGAAAAAAAATAAGAAAGCTTTAAGATTTAGGACACTATGAAAACAACAAATGTCCACATTCTGGAGCACTTCCAAGAGGAGATAAAATAAAAGGTGGAGAAAAAGTGCACAAAGAAATAACATCAGGTAACTTCTTTTTTTTAATAATAATTTTTATGTTTTACACTAATCACAGGTTATTTACTTTGTATCCCAGCCGTAGCCCCATCCCTCATTCCCTCCCAATCCCACCATCCCTTCCTCATCTCCTCCCTGCCCCTTTCCAAGTTCACTGATTGGGAAGGACCTCCTCCCCTTCAATCTGACCCTAGCTTATCAGGTCTCTTCAGGACTGGATGCAATGTCCTCTTCTGTGGCCTACCAAGGCTGCTCCTCCCTTGGGGGGAGGTGTCAAAGGGCCAGCCATTGAGTTCATGTCAGAAATAGTTCCTGTTCCCCTTACTAGGGTACCCACTTGGATACTGAGCTACCATGGGCTATATTCAAGCAGGGGTTTCTAGGTTATTTCCATACATGGTCCTTGAATGGAGAAACAGTCTCATAAAAGACCCCTGTGCCCAGATATATTTGGTCCTTGTGGAGCTCCTGTCCTCAAAAGGTCTTACTAACTCCCCCTTCTTTCATATGATTCCCTGCACTCTGCCCAAAGTTTGGTAATGATTCTCAGCATTTGCTTTGATACATTGCTAGGTAGAGTCTTTCAGAGGCCCTCTGTGGTAGACTCCTGTCCTGTTTCTTCTTCTCTCCTACATCCACTGTCCATCCCATTTGTCTTTCTAAGTGAGGATTGATCATCTTACCCCGGGTCCTCTTTCTTGTTTATCTTCTTTAGGTGTATAGATTTCAGTATGTTTATCCTATCTTATAGATCTATATAAGTGAGTATATACCTTGTGTGTCTTTCTGCTTTTGGGATATCTCACTCAGGATGATCGTTTCTAGGTCCCACCATGGCCTGCAAATTTCATGATTTCCTCGTTTATAATTGCTGAATAGTACTCCATTGTGTAAAAGTACCACAATTTCTGTATCCATTCCTCTGTTGATGGACATCTAGGTTATTTCCAGGTTCTGGCTATTACGAATAAAGCTGCTACAAACATGGTTGACTTCTTTAATCTTGAGAAAGATGTGAACATACAAGAACAGGCCTACAGGACATTAAATAAACATGGTCTAAACAGAAAATACCTTCACTCCTGACATTAAAGTTATAGTGTCAAAAATACAAGATAAAGAGAAATTTCAAAAAGTGTGAGAGAAAAACACTAAGTTATATTTAAGAAAAACACCATTAGATCACTTTTCACATTACTAACAGAAATCTTACCAGACAGGAGCAGATGCAGAAAAGCCAGCATAAAATAACCGCTTTCAAACAAGACCAACAACCAGTACTTCCTAAAACATTCCAAAACAAGAGAAACAAAAGGAGCAGTCCCAAACTTGGTCCTTGAATCTACAATTGTGCTAATATCCAAACCAAGTGGAGAGAGGATCAAAACAAAACAAACAAAATAAAATAAACAAAAACAAAATCAAAATACAAAAAAGTAAAATATATATACATGTCAGTATATTTAATGAACATAAATATAAAAATCCTTAAAATAATACTAGAAAATTGAATATATACACTAACATGAAGGTCATCCAACTCAATCAAGTTGGCTTTATTACAGAGATTCAAGGATAGTTCAAAACACATAAGACAATAAATTTAATAAGTCATATAAATGGACTTACATACAAAAATCACATAATCATCTCTTGATAGATGCAGAAAAATCCCTCAACAAATTCCAACATGTCTTCATGGTAAACCTCCCAGAAAGAGTAGAACTAGAAGCAAAATACCTCAATAAAGGATATATATGATAAACCACAGGTAACATCATCCTAAATGGAGAAAAACTCAAAAGCAATCTCATTAAAATCAGGAAGGAGACAGGGCTGCCAATGTGCCCACTCCTTTTCAATCTAATGCCCAAAGCACTAACTGGAACAAATAAGGCAAGAGAAGGATATTAAAGGGATATAAATAGGAAGAGAAAAAGCCAAACTCTTATTTGCATATGATATACTATACATAAGAGATTCTAAAAATTCCACCAGAAAATTTCTAGAAACAATCAACAATTTCAGTAAAATATTGGCTAAAAACTCAAATTTCAAAAATCAGTAGACTTTCTGTTATGATTGTGCAGCGGAGGTAGTAGGTTCATAAATCATGCCACACAACTGCTTCCACATGGAAGGTTTTATTAAGGGAAGAGGGGGTCACAGAGACTGTCTATGGGCAGGATAAGAGAGAGAGAGGAGAGGGAGTGAAAGACACGGTGAGGGGAGGGCACGCCCCAACAGAGAGAGGGTAAGAGCAGGAGAGAGGAAGAGAGCACAAGATCAAGATGGCCAAGGTGTGACAAAGTAGGGGGTTGATCCTTTTATGGAGCAACTGAACCATTCCTGCCAGGTGTGGCTACCTGGCAGGAGACACATGATGACATCATAGCTTGCTAAGCAACCCAGAAGCAGACTGCCTAAATACTAACACTTCCTATACACCAACAAGAAAGACCCTGAGAAAGAAATCAGACACCATTCACAAAGAAACTAAAAATATGAATAAAATTAACCAAGGAGATGAAAGACCTCTATAATGAAAACCTCAAATTTCTGAAGGATCGATGAGAAAATGGGAAGATCTCCACACACATACCATGGTCATAAATTGGAAGAATTAGTACTGTGAAAATAACCATTCTTCCAAAAGCAATGTACAAATTTAATGCAATCCCAATTAAAGTATTCACATCATTCTTTAACAGAAATTTTTAAAAATTCGCAAAATTCATATGGAACCAGAAAAGATCCTGAAATACCCAAAGCAATCCCAAACAAAAGAAATTATGGTAATTATTGCAATGACAATGGGATTACTGTTCCAGATCTTGAGATAAATTAAAAAAGCTATAGTAATAATAAAAAAAAAAAACAGTATGGTGCTGCCATAAAAACAGTATGGTGCTTCCATAAAAAGTCTTGTAGACGAATGGGACAAAATTGAAGACCCAAATGAGACTTCTCATCACTACAGCTATCTGATAGCTGACAAAGAGTCCAAAAACATACCATTTTTGTTGAAGAGCATCAAAATTAGGAGCTACATATACTTTTATAGATAATTAATTCAACCAAGACTCTTCAGCCCAGTTGTCATTCAGCCTGAACCAAAATACAGGATCCTGTAATTATTTGTTCTTTTCTGCAACAGCAACCAATTATTCACTGTGATGACCTGCCAATGACTGGAGAGATATTCAAATATTTTATTGATTAGTAAGGGACAATGACCAGTTAGAATGGATCTCCTTGCATATGTAACACAATCTGAACTTATTGTTTTCCCCATCCTGTTTCAAATGCCTCCCTTTTGTATTCCCAATAGGTGATTAGGTTGTCCTTATTTGAGAGATTAATTACCTGAAGCTTTGAGGTTGATCTGTCCCAAGAATTAATGAGGCAACACACATGACACCTAACTTGGATAGGCACTGAATTCATGCTACTTTGTCCCTATTCCTGGAAATGATTCACTGTCTATTAACCTTTCCATATGACCTCCTCCATGGACCTCCTTTGTATACTTACTCTGAATTGTAGTCCCTTTACACAACTCTGTTTTCTAGGCAAATCAACCATTCTAAAACCTCACTTGTTTCCCTCCTGACCTGCAGTTATGTACTTCAATGATATAATAATCTGCACACTAGAGTCTTCTCTGCTTTTCGTTTCCCCAACCACTGAATCACCCTTTCTAACACTGAATAACCCTTTCTAGCAGTGTCTACTATTCCTAGACTGATGACATTTCTACTGAAGTATTACGCATCTTGCTCTATTTCCTGGTGTCCCCATTTCAGTGAGTGCTAACCAATACACATGGTCAAAACTGTTTGAGTCATTTTAGCTTTTCTCTTTCTAACATTTCTCATATCAACTTCATTATCAAATCCTGTTACATAAATTTCAAAATGCCTCTCATGTCCAAACTTCCTTTTCTTTTCCATTTGCACAGACATTGCTCTAGTCCTATAAGAAAAACAATCTTGAGTAAAAGCACAATGCTAGGTACATTACACTACTGAATTTAAATTCTACTACAAAGCAATGAAAAGTTTTTGTTGTTTTTTGAGACAGGGTTTCTCTGTGTAGCCTTGGCTGTCCTGGAACTCACTCTATATACCACGCTGTCCTAGAACTTAGAGATCTGCCTGCTTTTGCCTCCTGCTGGAATTAAAGGCATGAGCCACCACCAAATGACTTAAAGCAATAACAATAATAATCACAGTAAAAATAAATAAATAAGAATGGCACTGATACAAAAATATGTAGGCCAATGAAATAAGTGAATGAAAAGAGAGCCAAGAAATTAATGTACACTTTTATGATCAACTGATAATCAGTAAATGCCCCATGGACACATACTAGGAAAAGCACCTCTTCCTTAATAAATTGCATTGGAGAAACTGGATATCTCCATGAGCAAGAATGAAACTATACCTTTACTTCACATCATAGGTAACATCTACTCACAATCTAGTAAAGGCTTCAGCATATAATGTGCAATGTAAACCACTGGAAAGACAACACAAGAAAGCACTCCTTCTGACATCACTAAGAGCAATTGTGCTTTGGCCATGACCACAAAAGCACATGTAACACAAACATAAAAAAATTCAATGCATTAAAAAACACTTTTGTAAAAACAAGGAAACAATTATTAGTGTGAATAAATACCTATAAAATGAAACAAAATATATGTCAGACTTCTGCTGAGAAATACTCAAAGTATTTAAGGCACACAAACAAATAATAAATAAATAAATATATATATAACCAAATTATAAATGGCCAAATGACTTGGAACAAACATATTTCAAAAGAAGACATACTAGGCAAATATAACTCAACACTACAATGAGATATAGGCTCACACTATTTCTTTTAATGTATTTAGATTTCTTTGAGATAAGGTCTTTCTCTGTAGACCTCTCTAGCCTTTATATGAGGACCAATTTGCTGACTTTGAACTTGTAGCATTTCTTCAAGCTTGAGACAACATCACCAGAAACTCACTCTTTTTAGACTGGCTAGTAGCTAAAAGATGGAAGGGTTATTTTTGCAAGGACAGGGGTCAGGTACGAACCAATATTCACTACTGATATAAATTTTGATTGGTATAGCCCTTATAAGAAACAGTTTGGAACTCTCTCAAAAAATTAAAAATGGAATTACCATGTCAGCCATGCATTCTACTTTTGGTTAGACATCTTCAGAAATCGAGCTCAGTGGCCTAAAGGAATAGCTATACCCTTGTACTCCTGTGTCTATTGCAATACTATTCATTTGATTCATATGGAATCAATCCAAGCATCAATCAAAATATAAACAGAGATATTGCAGATGCATAAACACAGATACAAACAACATGTAGTGTTATTATCTTTTTTAAAAAGAAAGAAATTCTGTAATTTGCTATATGGGTAAACTTAGCAAACATTATACTAAATAAAAAAGACCAGGTACAAATACTGCATGATATCACCTATAGAATCTATAAAGTTGAACACACAAAAGCAATATGAACTGAAGTTCCCAGAGGGGAAAATCCAGTCCTATGTGAAAAACTTTACAAGACTAGTTGATTCGGAGAAGTTCTGTGACACTAGAGGTTAATGCTTTAGGTCTGGAGCCAAATTATCTTAAGCTATCTTTAGCCCCTTAATATCCATTTATTGCCTACTTCTGTGTTTGACCCAATAGCGTTGTGACTATCAGTCAAATCCTTTCTGAGATGTAGCTTTCATCAACCCTATGTTTAATAGGGCAACTAGATAGAATCTGAGGCCTAGAGCAAAGGTTCACTTTGGTGTAACCTTTCTACTGGAAGTTTCCACATATCTTTTAATTCTTAAAAAAAAAAAAAACCTTGATTTGTAACTTTCTTTATTGTTATTATAAAAAACTTCACTTAAACTGTTAATGGGAAGGTCAATGGTATTTACAGCAACCTGAAAACTAGGTTTTATTCCAATTATGGTGATAGCTATGTTTTTGTGTGGACAACAGAGAGTAGAATGGTGGATGCAAGGAGCTGAAAGCTTGGAAAAACAGCCATGTTACCCAGAAGGCACAGTTTCAGGACTAAAAATTCATTAATATCAAACATATAGTATTGTTACTTTGCTAATTATAACTGTAATGTATGCTGTTGATTATACTATGATATACAACTTAATTTAAATGTGCAAATAACAGATCTTAAATATATCCATCACAAAAACATAGTAGCTGCATTAAGATATTTTTCAAACTTTTCTAAGAGGTATTTTTTAACTATATGTCAGTGTGTCTGAGTGTAGGTATGTGCTTGTGCATGTGGTTCCTGAAAAGGCTAGAAGACAGTGTGGAATCCCTTGGAGACAGAGTTAGAGGCAGTTGTGAGCTATCCACCATGAGTACTATGAACCAAATTTGGGTCCTCTATAAGAGCCACATGTGGTTTTAAGCAATGAGCCATCTCTCCAACCCCTAAATGACACATACTTTAACTAACTTAATTTTGGTAATCATTTCATGAAATACATGTATAAAAACTCCATATTGTATACAGCAAAACAAAGTTTTATATGTGAATTTTAGCTCAATAAAAAAATGAAAAAGAACCTATTTCCTCAAAGAAGAGAGACAATTAACAAATTAAGATGCCAGTGACTCTTTATAGTATAATTTTTGCAATGAATATATTCCTGACACTTTCCTGCGTTAACTAAAAGTGAATAAGATTTTACATTTACTTGTTTATTTTTTATTAATATGTGTGTGCACAGCTTGTAGAAGTCAGTTTTCCCTTCTAGCAGGTAGGTGCCAGGTTCAGAAGTCAGTTTGTCAGGCATGACAGCTAACAGCCATTTCTCCAGCCCCGTTTTAAGACATTAATGATCAAAAACTTTCAAAAGAATAAAATTTAATGAAAATTTAAAATTTTATGAAATTTAAATGTGAATGTCCATGTATATAATTTTATTAAAAAATATACTATACAGACAAACCTAAACACAGATTACATTTATCCTACTATAAAAGGCATAGTCAAAATTATAGATGATGATACATAAGGACAAAAACCTTTGAAAGAATGAGGTGATAATAAAACAAAAAAAATACTTATAATCTGAAAAAGAAATATATAAAAAAGCAAAGATTTCATTACAAATTCTATAGCCCTATATTCCTGCCTCTTCTCATCCTCTCAGTCCCTTTCCTACCAAACCTGTCTAGGACACTGAAATTCCCCAATATGTAAAGTCATTCTTTCTTCACTGCCTTGTGCTTAATCTTCCCTCTCAACTTTCACTTTGCAGGTCTTCTTTTATAATTCAGATCTCAACTCAAATGTTATGTCACCGAAGACATAGCACTGCTTTACATGACTTCCCTTTAGCCCATTTCACTACACCTTGTTAATTTCCTCTCTAACATATTTCACAGTTTACATTATGGTGTTTATTCAGTATCTGTATATTTATCTTCTTTATTGTCTGTCTCCTTCCTGTAAGATCCACTAATGCAGAGACCAAGTGTGATTTGATCATTGCAGTCTCTCAGCACTTATTTCAGCACCTGACATATAGTGTGTGTGTGTGTGTGTGTGTGTGTGTGTGCATGTGATTTCAAATGGTATAATTACTTCTAGTTCCATCCAAGCTGGCAAAAATGGCACAATTTCATTCCTTTTAGGGCTGAAAAGCATTCAATCATATAAATGTCTTCATCCATTCAACAACTATGATGTTCATTTAGATATCTCCCATTTCTTGTCCATTCTGAATTTGTACTCTGTGAGTTCGAGATCAGCCTCATCTACACAGTGAGTTCCAGGACAGCCAGGGCTACACAGAGAAACCCTGTCTTGAAAAACCAAATGGAGAAGAAAAAGAAAAGGGGGTGAGAGTCTAATTTCCATCAATTACATTGTTTCTTGACTAATGCAAAACTAATATTAGTTTCCTAATCCTATGCGTGTATCTTCTTGCCTCTAAAATGCTGAAAAAATAACTTCATATCTCTATCCCTGATTAATGTTAAATTAGAACAGTAATAGTGTATGTATTGGTGGATTTTTAGCAATTAAATGAGTTCATGCCAAACATAATGCCTGACACAGAGTTAATGCTCATCATGTGCCATTATTATAACTGATGGTTTTAAGACTTAAGGAAAGATATACTGTACTGTTACTACTGAAAAAAATAAAATAAAATTGGCATTTCAGTAAAACCCATGCAAGTCTATGTTAATTGCAGTACTAGTCACAGTAACCAGGACATGGAATGAATTAACCAAAATAAACAGATGAATAGATGAAGAAAATAAATATGACTGTGTGTGTGTGTGTGTGTGTGTGTGTGTGTGTGTGTAAAATACTGTTCAGCATGAACTCTAGAAATCTGTAACAACATAGATAAACAGGGAGGATGTGATATTAAGTCAGACAGAAATAAAAAACAACAACAAAATTTAACTTTTAGATGACACCTAAAAACACTGATCTAATAGATGTCAAAGTAGAATAATGGTTATTAGACACCAAGGAAAACTTTAAAAAAGAGATTGATCTATAGATGCAATGCTAATATTAAAATTTAGGAGGAATTCATGCTATTCTACAATAATGCATTGTATGGCTCAAAATAGTTATAAAACTGGATTTTAAGTGTATAGAATTATTCTAACTCTATCATCACTCAATGAGTTCATAAATCAAACATCACATTGTATATCATAAATATGTAAAAATATCGTCTAGTAAAAATAAAGCTAAACTAAAAACAAAATGACTTTTAAAAAACATGATGCTGCCCTAAGTATAAATACATTGATTAATGAAAACTATTAAAAAATAAACTCAAAAGTTTATTTGATTTTTGATAAACACAATGAATACAGTATGAACAAATGATAATTTCATCAACAGATCGTATCGAAGAAATTGCATATCTTCATACAGAGGAATAAAACTGGGCCTTTTTACATACCATTGAAAAACACACTAAAATAAGTAATTTATATCTAAAAATAAAAATAGTAAGACTATTAGAAGAAAACTTAGAGGAAAATTCTATAACTTTGTTTCTGAATAGTTATTTTTTAGATAAGACTTCAAAAAACAAGCAAAACCAAAAACAGAAATAAAAAAAAAACAAAAACATCAAGCTAAAACAAAGGAAATAATTAATTGAATGAAGAAAGCAAACATCTGATGAAGGGCCAATATACAAACTACTCAAACTTCTCAAGAACAAGTGAACAAATCACATAATTTGTAATAAATACTTTTATTAATTCCTTGAGAATTTCACACATCTTTTGATCACATTCATAGGAGAATTAGGTCATTCCCCTAACTTCTCCCAGATCTCTCCATACCTCCTTACCCACAAAACTTCATGCCTTTTTTTAAAATTTCTAATTCATCAGTTCCAATTTGTGCTGCCCATATGATAGCTTCTAGGTGTGGGGCCATTCACTGGATCATGGACAGCCTACCAAGAGAAAACTACTTTCCCTATCCCAGAAATAATAGTCCCTCGAAAGCTCTTCCCTTGGAGTAGGGAGCACTTCTCACTACATGCTTGAACATTGGCTGATTCTCTATAGGTCTTGCCCAGGTAGCCACAGCTGTCATGAGTTCATGAGTGTAGTCCACATGTCCACATGTCCTGTCATGTCCACAAGACACCGTTTCACTCTGCTCCTCCCTGGCCTATGGCTCTTAACAATCTTGCTGCTCCCTATTCCATGATGGTCCCTGAGCCTTGGTGAAGGGGTTGATATAAATGCCCCACTTGGCTGAGCACTCTACAGCTCTTGTTCTCTGAACTTTGAATAACACAATGTCCACAATGGCAAGAGCTCTGAGCAGATATTCCTCAAAGAAAGAACAGCAATTGCCAACTTATATATGGGAAAAAAGTTAGCAAATGACAATTAAAGCACAATGAGTTAACTATCATAAATACAGGAATAAATGTTATATTGAAAAATGGAAAGCTAGACTGAGTCCTACACACACTTTTAATCCTGGCATTAGGTACAGACAGGTGGACTCCTAGGATGTGCTGGCCAGCCAGACTACCCTATTTGATGAGTTCCAGACCAAGCATGAGATCCTGTCTCACAAAACAATGTAGGTAACACCAGAGATTGACACCCAAGGTTGACATTTAGACTACACACATATAGATTCATACACATACATGCACATATCCATATAGCTGAATACACAAAAAAGATGAATGGCAACTGTTGGTTAGGATGTTTGGAAAACAGAACCTTTCTACACTACTAGTAAGTGTGCTAATTACTATTTGGCAAATGTAGACAAGTCCCTCATAATCACTGCAGTATGATCCAACATTCCTACTTCTAGGAATATACCTAAAGTAGTTTAAGTTGTTACATCAGAAATATATATGCATTTCAATGATCATTTTTAACATCAATGACAATATTCAAAATATTTTATATGCATTAGAATCCACCAATGTATGGATAAATAACACATATTCAATAATACACATGATGGAATATGATCTAAACTTAAAAAAAAGGGAACATCTTTTATTTGCAACAATATGTATGGAACTAGAGGAAATTGCATTAAGTGAATTAAGCAAGTACAGAAAAATAAATAACAAATAACTGCTTTCACTGCAATCAGTGATAAGCTACAAAGTCTATCTCCTTTTGTTTGAGACAGCAGGTGGGATGTCTTGTCAAGGTCATACCTTTTGTTTGTGTGAGGTAAAGAAGTTTTGACCTCCCTGTGAATTCATTCATTGTACTGAGGTGCTTTTGCTCTGATTTAAAAAGAGATTACTGAAAGGCTCTGCCCTGCAGACTATCAAAGCAGACGCTGAGACTTACGGCCAACTGTTGGGCAGAGTGCATGGAATCTTATGTAAGAAGTGGGAAATAGTAAGATCTGGAGAGGACAGGAACCCCACAAGGAGAGCAACAGAACCAGAAAATTTGAACACAGGGATCTTCCCAGAGACTCATACTCCAATCAAGTACCAGGCATGGAGATAACCTAGAACCCCTGCACAGATGTGGCCCATGGCAGTTTAGTGTCCAAGTGGGTTCCATAGTAATGGGAGGAGGGACTGCCTCTGACATAATCTGATTGGCCTGCTCTTTGATCACCTCCCCCTGAGGGGGGGGAGCAGCCTTACCAGGCCACAGAAGATGTCAATGCAGCCACTCCTGATGAGACCTGATAGACTAAGATCAGAGGGAAGGAGAGGAGGACCTCCCTTATCAGTGGACTTGGGGAGGGGCATGCGTGAAGAAGGGGGAGGGAGGGTGGGATCGGGAGGGGAGGAGGGAGGGGGCTTATGGTGGATACAAAGTGAATAAGGTGTAATTAATAAAATAAAATGTAAAATAAATAAATAAATAAAAGAGATTACTGGAATAAAGCAAAGCGACTAGTGTCCACTAGAGCCCTCTCGAAAAGATCCCATGCGTTGTGTGTTGGTTTACTAATTTTTCTTTCAATTCTCACCCCCTATTCAAGAACCATTCAACTCTGCTGGCAGGCTCTTGCAGTAGACCAGACAGGGCTGACCTTAAACTCAACAGGGATCCGACTGCCTCTGCCTCCCCAATGCTGAGATTATTAATGTGCTCCACCATGCCTGCTCTTTAGCTGATCTCAACTACTTTGTGGGTTCTTCTTTTTCCCACCATTTATTCACCACCCCCACCAGTTTCACTCCATATAATTAGATAGGAGAGGAAGAAGGATAAAGAGGGGAGAGAGAGGGAGATAGATAGATACAGATCCTTAAATCTAATTTATTTCCTTTTGTTTCTTCTTTGAGCACAACTACAAACAAACTACATCCAAACTCCTTGAATGACCAACAACCCCTGATCCCACCTCTGCCTCTCCAGGCCCTAGCATTTATATATACTCTCTGAAAACTTGCCAGAATTTCAACTGTCACTCAATCGCAGAAACTATCTGCAGCTAGCACAACCACACCCTTGCTAGAGCACAAGCCAAATCATAGTCAGCTGCTGTGGACAGTCCAAAACAGCCTCATATCGCTACACCTGTCATTAAAACAAAACCACATTTTTGTTATATTTCTGTGTTTTTAGAAAAACCAAAATCCCAGAATTCTTACTGCAGTTCTACACTGAATAGAAGGGAGAAAGTAAATTGTGCACAGCATTCATCTCTCCCTATTCCCTCAACTCCCTACTGTTATGACTTGCCCAACATGACAGACTGTACTCTGGAACTGTGAGCCAAAATAAATTCTTTCTTTCTTAAGGTGCTTCTTTGGTGGGGTATTTGCCATAGCAAGAAGAAAAGGCACAAACACAATAATAATTTATCATTAAAAATAGATGTAGATGGACTGGAGAAATGGCTCAGTGGTTAAGGCGCTCCAGCTGCGGCAGATGGCCTGAGTTTGCTCCTCAGCACACACGTCAGGAAGCTCACAACCACCTGTAACTCCAGCTCTAGGGGATCCAGTGCCTAATACAGTGGATTACATTTATTGATTTATATACACTGAACTGTTCAACCTCCATCTCTGAAATGAAGCCAACTTGATGATGGTGGATAATCTTTTTGATGTCTTTTTGGCTTTGGTGTAGAACTATTTTACTGAGAATTTTTGCATCTACGTTCATAAGGGATACTGGTTTATAATTTCTTTGTTGTTGCTGTTGAACCTTTGTGTGGTTTTGGAACTGGGTAATAGTGTCTCTATAAAAAGAATTAGAAAATGTTCCTTTGTTTTTTATTTTGCAGAATAACTGAGGCATGTTGGCCTCAAATTATTGTTCTTCTTTGAAGGTCTGATAAAATGCTGCACTGAATCCATCTGGCCCTAACAGTCCTTCCCCCAAGAATCAGGGTTCTAGGAAAAAGAGAACCAGGAAGATTTTAAGAGCCAGAGGTGGTGGAAGACTCCCAGGAGTCAGCGTTTTCCAGACACAACAGGGCTGATGCACACATAAACTCACAGAGACTATGAAAGCATGCACAAATCCAAGTCAGACAAAATCACAGCACAGGGGAGTGGAAATGGACACAAAGTCTCACCCCTAAGGAGCAATTTGTAATTGATGCCTGCTGAAAAAGAGAAAAAAATCAGTATTTTCCAATTGAGTGACACTGGATATTATCATCCACCCCGCAAGGCAAGCCTCATGCTCAGGAGTAGTAGGCCAACAAAACAGACTCCGTGTGTTGTATATGTATGCATTTTCTTTTCTTTCTTTTTGTTTTGGCTTTGATTTGTTTTTTGGGTTCTTTTTTCCTCTAAATAGAGAGGATAAATATGAAGTAGTGAGATGGAAAGGGGAGAATCTAGGAAGAGTTGCAGAAGTAGAAAAATACAATCAAAACAGATTGTATGAAAATGATAAAACACAAAAAAATAATAAAAACAGTACTATCACATTATACAGTCATCTCAGTTCTCAGTGTATATCTACAAGAATTGAAGATAAAGTCTCATGGAGATATTTATGTACTCAGTTTCACAGCAGTAGTATTTGCTACAGACAAGAAGTGTAATAAATGTTTAACAGTTAATAAAAAAATGAATAAAGTATGTTTATATTAATTAAGGAAGAGAGAGAGAGATGCTAGGAAAATATGGTATTCAGGAAATTGTAGAATTGAGACAGCAGAGTGAATACGGAGAAAAGTTAGACAGAGTTCCACAACAAGTATAAGTGGCAGTCTGCAAACTGACCTAGGCTCAAGCCTGAAGAAGACAAAATATTTTAGTATTATCCTGAGTTCCAGTAAAGAAAAGGAAACGTATTGCTCAGATTTTTTGTATTCATCTTCAATTGATTGAATTTGCAGTTCACTCCCAGTTCCACCCATAGCTCTAGTTAAATATGATAACTGAACAGCAACAGTGTTTTTCATCATCTTAATCTACCATGCACTCAATTACCCTCAAATCAGTATCGTTCCTGGCTTCTTCAGGCAAAAGAAGTTTCCAGAGATTTGTCAGCTATAGTGAATGCCCATGCACCCAAATAATCCTTTTTTTTTTTTTATTATTATTGAAGTAATCCACCAGACTTAAGTTTTATGCCATCATGTGAATGATCACTTTGGGGGTTTCTGTTTTCAGCATTTCAACATTCAGAATTTTAATCCTTCAAGACTGTGATTTTTCAAGATCCTAGATAGGAAAAATTTCAGGAGTTCAGCAAATCATGTACACCATTCTCTGACCACTTTTTATATAATAGTTTGGCAGTATATCCACACCTCCTGTCATTTTGTATACTCTCAAGTGCTTCAGTTTGCCTTGCTGCCTTATCACTAACTTTGTTTTGTAATTATATTCATGTATCCTCAAGAATATGAACCCGCTGACGTCAGCAACATTGTCTTATTTACTGATGTATCAATGTACCTTAGTATGCACTCAAATAACTCATATCTGTTGAAGGAACGGCTAAACTCTAGAAGTCAGGGTTACTAGGGAAAGTTGTCACACACTGTCATTAGAACACTAAACTCAAATATATCTCGGCTTAAAATCTAACTTCACCGCTCAGTTGTTCTGTAATTTTGAACAAGTCCTTTCTGTGGATAATAACTGCATCTGTCTCCTAAGTTTAAACTGAGTTAATGTTAACATATTATTATGTGTTGCAGCTTAGAGGACATGGATAAATACTAGCTACAGTAGTAGTAGGACTACCATTGTTAGTCCCAGTAGGAAGCCAAAGGAGAATCCTTAAATAATCCCACACCCTAATCCCTGGAACATGTATGTTATTGTACATAGCTAAGGAAACTTTATAGATGAGCTTTAAGAATCTGAGATTAGGCTAGGATACAAGGTTATTCCACTGGGTCCAATGTAATCACAAGATGCTTCTAAGTGGAAGGCAGGGGTCAGAAAGGGAGATGTAAGAAGAATAAGGCAGCCTTTGAGATGGAGATCACAAAGCCTCCAGAAGCTAGAAAAAGCAAATGAGATTTGCACTCGAGCTTTCAAAAACGGCAGTCCTGTTGATGCCTTCCTTTTAAGGCTTCTTTTAAGTTTGAGAACTGTAATAAAATAAATTTGTGCTGTTTTAAAGCACTAGGTTTGTAGTAATTTGTTACTGCAACAATATAAAGTTAACATAATCACTGTCAATATTTCCTACGTAAGTGAATGCCTTTGGGTTGTGGCAGTAATTGTGTTACTTAAGAAAGCTTTTCATGCTGGTAAAGAGATTGTGTGTCCTTGACAGAAATGAACAGACTGACTGTTATTATTTTACTATATCAGAAGGACTGACTATAACCTAATTTACCCACTTGAGGTCCCCAGAGAAACATGACTCTACAGCCATGACTTTCAACTTCAGCTGCAGGACTAAATCATTGGAGTGGCTTAACACAACCACAGTTCCCACACTCAACTGGAGTCTAATCACATCAGAATGGCTGGGGGTGGTGTATAGTTTTCATCACTTTAAACCATTCTCAAGGAGTTCCTATAGAACATCACATACCACCTTCATTAACTACCGAGACTTGGAACATCTTGAAGCTTCTTTTAAGAGCCAGGAAATAAAATAAAAATGGTGTAGTTAAAATTTCCTTTCATTCTTTCAAAGCTTTACCTATCCCCATAAACCTGCCACAATCTTTCTTTTTTACACCAAATAAACCAAAAGATGTTGCTTTAATTGACTTGGCAATGGTTATCACAATTTTGTTCCAATTCCTAGGAACTTTGGAAATTCCTAATCCATATCTATGGCATATAATCTTGAACTATCTCTATATAATACAGGATGAACCTCTGAAATTATGGAAGAAAGGGCTCACTGGGTAAAGGCTCTTGCTGCCAAGCCTGACAACCTGCATTCAGTGTCCAGAATTTATATGATTTGAGGTAACCTACTCCTACAAGTTCTACTCCAACAAACACATGCTAAATCAATCAACCAATCAATTAAAAAACTTAAAAAGAAGTGAGATGAAAGGTCAATGGCAGTGTTGCCACATGACACCAACTGTTGCCACACATTTATAACTATACTGTAAACATAACCATTTTGACCTGATTCAGCTAAGCAAGTATTAAACACCTACGATACAGAAATAAGGCACTGTTTCTCACTGTAACAGATATACAAATCCACTGCTTCTTTCAAGGTAATTTTCATGGAGTATGAGGGGATGATGCAACAACATTTATAATTTTAATTGTAAAAAAAAAAAAAAAAGAGATGGATTCATAGAAGTCTCTTACCACTAGGAATGAAAGTTCTATGAAAGGAAGGATGCTTTTAGTCTGGTTACCCCTGTATATCCACCTATTTTGCATTCAATCACAAATAATTCCCTTGAAAATGTATAAAAATGAAAGTGATGAAAATCCATGTAACTGCCTTGAAACTTTGTAAAATTATAACCTACTACAATGTACTATGTGTTATGTTTACTTCGGCTCCTTTTCAGAAAAATAAAGCATTGTACATGTGCTTCGGGTCTGCCAATTGAGTAATAACTTTTCATGAGTGAGTGTATGAGTGTGTGCATGTGTGTAAACAGGTGTGTACCAGTTTATGCACATGGCTCTAGTTCATTGTTTACCATACCTATATATGCTATCAAAATATCAGAATTATATTTTCTCCTGATATTTAGATGGTTTATATTTTCTTACCCTGTTATGCTGGGAAAACTTTTTCTCAGGTCTCCTTGTGCACATGTGTGAAGGAACATTTTGGACTTTCAACACTTTCCCATGTTGTTTTTGTAGGTCTAGGATGGGTCTGAGGTAATGTATTTCTAGCAAGTTCCTGGATGATGTTGCACCTACTCTGTGGACCAGATTTATAGTAGTGAGCTGAATTTATTCTGATGGAAAAGAGAAAATTATGTGGAAAACTGGAGAAATTGGCACACAACCTTAACCAAGTGATCCAGGGTAACATCTCCAGTAACATCACGTGCATATCATGTGCTCTCTGAAATGACATGAAGATAAGGGTCTATCAGTTTTATGTTATTCTGCCCCACAATCCACAACCTCAATGTGATTAAGGGATAATATCAGCCAATCCCAAATTAAGTGACAAAATCAAAACTAAATGTAGTGTGCGTTTCAGAATGGACAGAAAACAGGGCATTAGCTAACAACTCAGGGAAACTCAAATGAAATTTTTAGTTTAGATAATAGTATCATATATCACTTCTGTAGTCACAGGATTTTGGCAAAAGCCCATAGCCTATAATCTACATGTTCATACAATCTGTTGTCGTGTCTGCTCAGTACTTCAGTTTATAATTACTATCCACAGTGGAGCGTTTTAAACCTATAACTCCTTTCTGAATGTCAGCTTTTATTCTCCCTAGGATTCATATTATTTTTAACACTTGCTCATCTGTATAGCTAAAGATCTGACCCAATTTGGAGAAGTTTAAGTAAGCCACAACCCCAATTTGTGTAATATCTAGCCTCATTAGCCATCAAGTCATAAAAAAGGAGACCAAAGGACCTCTTAATCCTAAAACATAATATGTTTCTAAAGTTGAAGTTATTGAAATGTTCTTTTTTCAAACAATACTGCATGCTATAGCAATACAATTTTCATGTTATATAACACTATAATAGAATGACGTGATATCGTTTTAAAAAGAAGTAAAAAGAAAAACTGTAAACTGTAAAAATGTGTGCTCTTTTTTTTATTATTCAAGACCATTTTGGGGCAGATATCTTGACTGTACTAATAATAGAAAGGGGTATTTTTTTCTTGTTTTATCTTTGTTTTTCGAGACAGGGTTTCTCTGTGTAGCTCTGGCTGTCCTAGAACTCACTCTGTAGACCAGGCTGGCCTCAAACTCACAGACATCTGCCTGCCCCTGTCTCCCAGGTGCTGGGATTAAAGATATGTGCCACCACCACCCAGCAGAAAAGGTTACCTTCAGAGGGTGGCATCCAATCCAGGACACAGACTACTTCACCTGTAAAACTCCGGCTGTGATCCCAACTTTTAACCCCTATATACAAAGGAAACCATCTGTTTCTAGAAAACCTGAAATTGAGCATCTGGGTAAACAAAAGGAAAGGAAAAAGAGGCAGACTACAGATAGATGCTATGCAGTTAAACAGACAGTCTTCACTGAACTCCTGGGTGCCCTGTCCATTCGCCTAATGTTTCCTCAGCTACAGGGTTTGCAAAAGGAGCACCCTTACCAGAATCATCATAAGAGAATGCTATGCAAAACATTTCCTATAACCAACACTTCTTTCAAACTGCTCACTTTTGCAGACTGTGTGCTCCATCCACATTTCTCAGGTCAGAGGTGTCACACTGTGACCACAAATACTAGAAAACTGTCTATTGTATGGCCAGTCATGCACTAAGCACAAAGAATGTAGTGTTAAAGCAGGAAGGCATGTTCTAGACCCATGGAACTTAAGAGTAAGGCAGGTTGTTTCCAGAACGCTCTTTGTCCTCACAAAAACTGCCCTTCTCCTGCTTGATTCCTTAACAAAAAATTTCACCTTCAAAGCTTACCTCAAGTCTTTAAATGCCATTGAAGTGTTTTTCTAACCATCATCACCCAGATCAACTCATCTCGAATTTGGATTCTTGGAGCATCCATCTGTCTGTTCCCTTCAAGTTGGGCATTCAGCACTGCCTGCTGTAACTATTTCCTTATAGGCCTCACCCACCCAAGTGGACCATAAATATCTTCACGGGACATATTAAGCCATATTCATTCTTACCCTGCTGCCTGGCACAGTGCCTGGCATGTAGTAAATGCAACAGATGGTGCAATTGCTGCTGCTCTTGCCGTTGATTAAGATAGTATAGTACAGTGTGTGTGTGGGGGGGGTATTTATAGCGATGATATACTATGCCATTGCTTTTCTTGGTTTCCACCCACACCCTTACATTTATCATCCCTCCACTGTTTTCTCCAGCCAATATATAAATGCCTCTTTCAAAAACAAGTGAAATGCCACCTTTTCTCTGAACCAAATACTTAGCTCCTAGAGGAAAGGGCACATGGTTCATAATTAGAAACTCCATAATACAACCATTAAAGGAATCAACCGCCAATCACTGACATAATAGGAGAGGCTGAAACCATTCTGTCCCACTAGACAAAGAGAAGGAACTGAAATTCACACATGCTTTTACTTGATCCTCCCTTGCTTACTTGGTGTTATAAAATCTCTCAAGCAAGGCTCAAAGATTAAGAGCTCTCCCTTGCTGCTGTTCTAAAAGACCAGGGTTCAGCTCCTAGCACCCACATAGCAGCTCCCAACCTTCTGTAACTCCAGTTCCAGGGGATCTAGCACACCCTCTTCTGGTATGTAGACATACATGCAAGCAAACACACACAAAATAAAAATGAATAAATAAATATAAGGACGTGCGATAAAAATACCTACCATCAAATTAATGTTCCAAAAGAACCCTTTTCCATTGGGCGTACTCCTTGCATGAACAAATACTAAATGCTCACAATGGGCTTTGTACCGTTTCAAGTCCTGGGGAAAACATCATTGAACACTAACAAATAGAAGTTACAGCCCTCACACAGGAGCAGCCAGTAGTGGGAAACAAACAATGATCTAAGTAAATATATAATAGTCATATATATTCAGTGTAAAGAAACATATATAATATGCATAAATATATAATAAGTATATACTGGTCAGACAGTCTTCAGATGGGAAAACTAAAGCAGGCAAAGAAAATAAGGAATGATGGTAGAGATGTTAGGGAGAAGATGTAAATGCAATCTCAAGGTAGAAATGTTTTAGCATGAACAAGAAACAGCAAGTCAGACTAGAAGTATTTACTGATTCCCAACTCATCTTTACACTGCTCATAGATATTATATATCTTTATAGAGACCCAATTGTTTTAGGTTAAGTTGTATTCCCCTAAAGGTTATAACTTGAAACTCTAACCCTGTGGATTAGATATTCAAGAGGTTTATGCCAGCAGAATCATTTTTAGTATTGATTTAAAGGAAGAAGGAAGAGAAGAAATGAAAGAGGAAGCTGAAGAGCCAGGGTGTGGCTACAGAGGCCTGGGCGAAACATCATTTTCATAGGGAGGAAAGGCAGGGTCACTGTTCCATTGGCTGTGAGGGCAAAGCTACTCAGGCAAGGGGAAAGAGAAACACACCATAGGATTATTCTCAGGCTTTGACCTCTAATACAGTGTTCCTTGACCTGCTTTGACTCACGATCACATTGGTTCTTCTATATTGAAGGATTTTGGAACAATAATGCCCGTTTTGTCCCCATCCTGCCTTTCTTAACTTTTCTTCTATGTTTTACAAGTCTATAAGTGAAACAGAATTCAGCCCCTGGAGGGACCTTTCAACCACCCATATCTTACCAAAATGAATGATAGATGAAACTTGGGATTTGTGTATTGATTTTATCTAGTGGACATTGTAGACATAGAACTGGTGCTTGGACTGGGTTAAGACCTTGAGAATACTAGGACAGGTTGGAAGTATTTTCCCATATGAATGACATGAATTCCAGAGAGCCAGAGGATATGCCCTTACAGGTTGTACTGCATCCCTCAAAATAAGTTCTTGATATGTTGCGTTGCGGTCAGTTGCCAATGGGACCTTACTTGAAAATAATGTCTTTCTGGATAAAATCAAGATGAAGTGATTAAGGCAAATCATATTAGTTCAACAGGATTATGTCCTTACAAAAAGAAGACACCATGTGGAGAAAGAGAAACTACAAATGAAAAGGCAGAGACATCAGTTATGTTGTCAAAAGCTAAGGAATGCATAGGGGTATAAGAAGCTGAAAAAGCCCAGGAAGGATCTTAACCTAGAAGTTTGTGTGGGCCCCTGGCCTTGTCAGCATATTGATGTCAGGTTTCTACACTACAGAGTTATGAACATGAATTTCTGTTTTAAGTCACCTACTCTGTGGCCATTGTTATTCTCTTCTGGTTCTACCCTAGACCTTCTACCTGCACTGTAATCAGAGAAACAGGTCATTTACACACAGGTGAAGTACAGGAGACACGAAAGAATGTGGATTTCATTAGGAAGTTAGAAGGCTAAGTTTGGTAGTATGGATAGCGCTTAAGATATTTGTGATATGATTTTAACAGCATCAGGAAGCCAAATATATTCATTTATGTGATAGATCTTTAAGTCACTCTCTCTATAGATAGATAGATAGATAGATAGATAGATAGATAGATAGATAGATAGATATAGATAGATAGATATATCAGGATAACAATTTCTGAATGCATATGTTTATCTGTGTTTATAGATATATGTAGATATTTTTTTAGAGTTGACAAGACATATATAAAACCTACTAAGAGGTTATAAACTACATAGATGATTCCCTAAAACTGATTGATTAATTCACTTGTTTATTCATTACTTCACTCAACAAGTATTTTCTGGAATTCTCTTACACTGTAGGCATTGAGGGCAGACATGACTAAGATATTCTAGATAAGTAAGTCTAATTCTAGGGGAATCCAGAGGCTCCTACAGTTTTATGATCTAATTTCCACTCACTTAAAGCAGTGAGGAGGAGAGGAGTGAATAACCAGGAACTACTCAGAAAAGAGGCCTGTAACATCTGAATCTCTCACTTTGCTAACTTCAGTGAGTAAAAGTGGCATGGCATATCATTTAAGGCACTACTTGTATGACCTAGAGAAAGAGCGATTTAGTTAACTTTGCTGAGTCTATATATACTTATTCATAATCCGGGAAAATGGTATTTTGTAGGTTTGTATTAAGTAGATTCAACAAAATAACATTTACACAGAGGAGAAAAAACAATACTGCACATTCAGAAGCTTGTGCTGTCCGACCCTTGACTACTCAACAAGAGACTGTTCTGCTGGAATATTTTTCCCACTACATGAACGTACTGTTTCTGACTAGCAGAGGTTGAAACACAAAATTAGATTTCCGAGGTTAAACCTACCCAATCATGAATATTATATGTTGTATTCCCTGGCTGAGTCCAAAAGGACAAATTTAACACAACTGCCCCAAATGCCCTTTTAAAACAAGAGAAAGTTTGAAGGATATTAAAGCTACCAGCAGGCATTATAATCATGGTCACACCCACCACAGCCCAGCCCACCACAGAACTCAAGATGCTGAAGAGGAGTTTGCAGGTTCTCAAATGTCAGATCCACCAGCTATCATATAATCTCAAGTAAGTTGGTCAACTTGTAAATATTCTGAGTGGAAGGGCCTAACAAGAAATAGTTTGAAAGATGTATCTGTAGAACTCAGTGGGTTTCCTATTTCATCTAACGTAAATTGTCCATCATCCCCTCTATGCACTGGGATATGAGGACCTCAGCCTCATTCAGATACAGTACACATGCTTTAAGTGAGAGCACATTTTAAACATTTTTCACCTCTCCCTCATCAACAACTATGAATCTTAGCTCCAAATATTTGAATCAGCCTTACTTCTCCTTTTGGACCAATAAGAACTGTATGAATAATGTCATAAGTTGCATTCTAAGTTATTTAAAGCTTTCATAAAGCAATCACCACACATGTTCAATGAAATTGACTTAAATATATTTACAAGGAAACTTGAAAATAAATGAATAATTCAACAAAACAAAATTGTGTTCAAGCAAGACACAATAAGGCTCCTCTAGTGAACTTTCATAGGCTAAGGTGAGTCATAAAAAGCAATTCAAAATCAAGAAACTGATTCAAGATATGATTATAAGCAGATAATATAAAATACAGCATGAGAAATAGTAGTTCCATTGAAGTCTGTATTCTGTCACTCACTCTGTGACCTTGAAAAAGTCATTTAACATATTCAACTGCCTGACTTGTAGAGAAAATTCTGATGAAGAGATATCTTTTCTCAGTCCTTACTAAGCTGTGTGTGGTCTATTCAGTGGCTTTTGTACCACTCAGACATTAGAAAGGAGAGCTTAGTCACTCTCCAGCTCAGATCTCCTGACTCAATTTGCATTACAAGCAGAACTACAGGAGGGAAGGGGGAGATTTAGATGCACTAAGGCTTGAGCATATCTGGATGAAGTAAAGGATAGATGAAGGAATATATAAGGTTCATCGGCAAAATAAGGTGTCCAGTTTGAAAGTAGGCTGAAGAGGGCTGGATAGAAACAAAAATGTCTCCAAATTTTTATTGTGCCATTGAGTGAAAGAACGGTGAAATGGTCAAGATGACTACTTTCAGATTGGAAAGCATGGACTTATAGCAGGCCCAATCCAAGTAGGTTTTAATAGGAAGGAATAGAAGAAAGGACAGAAACTACAAGCATGTATCACCCACCAACTGAATGTTATATGCTACAGACTTATTTTCATGTGTTTTCTGTTGCTATTATAGAAAAACTGAGACTGGGAAAATTTTCCCTTGAAAACTCCTCACTGGTCAGCAAAGGTGGGAGCCCCAGGGACCCATATAGCACTCCAGAGTTGATCAAAACCAGGCATATCAGAGTTTGGAATCACAATGATGAGATCCAATGTCTTCTATGTAACTGAACCATAACAACTGTAACATGAACTTAACAGAAAGAGAAGCTATCTATTGCCCACTATGTGCTATGACTTTCTAAGAAAGAGGATATCAACAAATACACAAAGGGAGAGATATCTAAGATTCATAAGAAACCTTGGATTCCCATCAACTTCCATTTCCTTCCATGTAATCCAAATTTTCCTTGGTTTAAATAAATATTTCAGTTTACTTGACTTAAAATTTTAGTATCTACAACCATTCCAAGGATTAAAGGGAAAGATTTACCTTGGCTCATGGGCTCAGAGCTGTCAGTTTATCATGGCAGTGTGGGTGTGATAAAACAGAAAAATTTGTGTCACGGTGGGCCAAAAGGCAGAGACAGTGGAATGCCACCACTCCACAACTTCCCATTTATTAAACTCAGTCCATGCTTAACATCTAGTGACCAGCACTTGGGGCAAAGGCAGGCGAATCTTGGTGAGTTCGAGGCCAGCTTGGTCTATATAGTGAGTTTCCAGGATAGCCAGAGCTACATAGAGAGACCCTGTTTAAAAAACAACAGCAGCAAAAGATCTAGTCATATCATAACTGAAAGACATTAATTTCAATTAGTAATAAAATGTTTTAAATGGAAGACCCTGCTCAGGTTATAGTGACTATCATCCCAGAACAGTAGAGACGAGTTATATATTTTTTTTAAAAAATGGCTTATGTGAACTCTATTTCTTGTTTGTTTTTCAAAGCAGGGTTTCTCTGTGTAGCTTTGGCTGTCCTAGAACTCTCTCTGTACACCAGGCTGGCCTTGATCTCAGAGATCCACCTGCCTCTACCTCTAACTGTCCAGCGAGAACTTTATCTCTTATACACTAACAATGAATTCTAATTTTGGGAAAATGTAGTTCAAAACATGTGTACATGGATATTGGTGTACAGGTCTTTGAATTGTGTTATGTCAGCAAGTTTTCTATCTTACTTTTTCCTCCCTTCTAAAATTTTCATCTGTTTTTTTTTTATCTTTTTCATTATTTTATTCAATTATCCAGTATATTAGAGTAGTAGTGTGATCCAGAGTTAGTGATCCAACTTGACTCAATTTCCTTTTCATTCTTAATAACTATCTAAATATGTAACAAGAATAACCAATGATTGACTATAATGACTAAAATTGTGAGTTATGAAACCGAAGTACTTGGGTTTAAACCCTGTCGATTACTGGTGGAGTCTTCCTGGTTTCTTTATAACTGTTTTCAGAGTTTTGGGGTGGTGAGATTTCCTTATTTCTCAAGAGATAATAACAAACTCAGCTCAGAATGTAGCAATGGGTATGTATATTCATTATAACAGTGCTGGTAGTACTAGTTGTGTATCTGTAACTATCATGACTGATACCATTTCTTTCTTTTTTCTTTCTCTTTTTTGTCTTTTTTTTTCAAGACAGGGTTTCTCTGTGTAGCCTTGGTTGTCCTAGACTCACTTTGTAGACCATGTTAGCCTCGAACTCATAGAGATATGCCTGTCTCTGCCTGAGTGCTTGGATTACAGGCGTGTGCTACTATGCCTGCTGACTAATACCATTTATATTAACCCAGCCCCCCTCCCAACAAAGCTCTGATGTCATCCCTTTGGGGGATCTTATCAGTACTCAGATTTCTGATTACTATCTGACTTCAGTGATTTTTCAGGTCTCAGTACCAAAGATATCTTTAAATCTTCTCTTGTGCTATGAGTTACTACTGCTTTAGGCAAAGGTTTTCAAGACCAAAGAATATCTTGAGAATAAAATATGCTTAGTACTATATCTGCAAAAATGAAGTGATTATTTTATTTATGGCTGTATCCTAGATTGTACCTTCTGTTTGTGTCTTCTTGCCACTGCTTACATGCCATAATGAAATATTATTGCCTGAGCACATGAGCATTCAAGTGCCTCCATTCCTTTACATGTATCTTTTCTATCTGTTGTACAATGTCATTCCTTAATTCATAGATTTTGAAAAATTGCCTTTTTCTTTAAGATTCAAACATCATTTTCTGTAGCTGGTCTTCTCTTACACTGCATACCCTGTGAATGACAACTACATTGTTCTTGCTCACATTAATGATCTGCTCACTAGACACACTTGTCAGGATTCCACTCTTGAAATTGACACAATTTCCCTCTAACCTTCAGGTGACATCCTTATCTAAAAGATGGGTATAACTTTATGCAAATTTAATTGAAAAGGATGCAAAGAGCTTACCATGGCCTCCAGCATAAAGTAAACAAACAAGCAATGCTAGACAGTTGTCTGTCTCCCAGCTAAGGCGATCAGATGAAGATTGGAGTCTTACAGTTTTGCTTTCCCAAGATGTAGCAAAGAGCTGACTACACAGGGTTCTAGTATATGATGAATGAATGAATGAATGAATGAATGAATGAATGAATGAATGAGATAATGGAATACATAGTGTTTCTTTCATTATCATCTGCATTATATAAGTAAAAATGGTTAATCTATATGATTATATTTTTTATTTATTTTTATTTCATGTGCATTGGTGTATTGCCTGCATGTATGTCTGTATGAGGGTATCATATTCCCTGGAACCAGAGTTACACATAGTTGTGAGCTGACATATGGGTGCTGGGAATTGAACCTAGGTCCCCTGGAAAAACAGCCAATGCTCTTAACTGCTGAGCTATCTTCTCCAGACCCATATATGAGTAGATTTAATTAAACCAAAGATACATCAAAACTAAACTCTGACCCTGTTTTAATGTTATGCTCTATCACACATGTGTACATACACACAGAGAAAGAGAGAGACTCTGCTTGTTATTAAAAAGTCTAACTTTCCACACTATCATTTCCAAATACTTTGAAAAAGGTTAACGGAAGAAGTAAAGACTATAATGAAAACTATGAAAATAAGCAAAGAAATGTGAAGAAAATTCAAAATACGTAAATATATCATAGTCAAAAGAATAAACATTAAAAATATGCACACTAAAGCAAGACACACATTCAGTGCAAATCCTCTGTTAATGCCTATGACATTCTTCTCACAAACAGAAAAAAAATCATAAACTGTATATATAAACAAAAGTCCTAAATACGCAGTTATCTTACAGAAAAAGAGTAAATAGGTATCATACTGCCTGACTTCAAAATATACTATAAAGCTAGTGTAATCTAAATAAAAGTAATCTGAATAAAATCAGAAATACAGGCCAATTGTTACAAATGGTATAAAAATAGATGATACAGAAACCAATGGGACAAAATAAGGGAGCATAAAAATAAGTCCAGACACTTAAAACAACTGAATTCTGGTAAAGGTTCTAAGAGACTGAGTTGAAGAAATGACAATCTTTCTATAAATGATGCTAGAAAATTGAATATATGTGCAAAACAATGAAACTACACTCCCATGACCAGTTACGGAGATCAACTAAAAACTGAGTAAAGAGTTAAATATAAAAGCCAATACTGAAACTATTTGGGAAAAAATACTTCATGACACTGAAATAAGCAAGGAATTTTGGAAAGGGACCCAAAAGCATGGGAAGAGAAAGTGAAAGAAAAGAATGTGATTGCATAAAACTCCAAAGCCTCTGCAAAGTAAACAATAAAAGGCAATCTAAAGAACTGAAAAAATATTTATAAGCATTATATTTGATGAACAGTTAATATGTAGAGCCTAAAAAAACAGCACCAGCACCAATGCATGGTGGCACACACCTTTAATCCCAGCACTCTTGAGTCTGAAGTAGCTGGATCTCCTTGAGTTTGAGACTAGGTTGTACTACATTACATAGAGAGTTCCCAGTGAACCAAGGCTACATAGAGAGGCCATGACTCTCAAAAAGAAAAAAAGAAAAGAAAAGAAACGGAAAGAAAAGAAACGAAAAGAAAAGAAAAGAAAAGAAAAGAAAACTCAATAGCAAAAAATAAATAATAATTAAAATTTAAAACTTTATTATGATGAAGCTGGGTGTGGTGACACATGCCTTTAATTCTAGCACTTGGAAGTCGGAGACAGGTGGATTTCTGTGAGGCCAGCCTGGTCTACAAAGGGAATTCCAGGACAGCAAGAGCCACAAAGTAAGACCCTGTCTCAATAACAAACAAAAAGAAAACTATTAATAATGGGAAATGGATTTAAATTAACAGTTTTCAAAAGAATACATGCAAATTGTTAACAGGTATGTGAAAAAGTGATGAACTGTATGTTATCAAAGAAAGATTTCTTGAGACTGGGAAAGAAAGTATGTGCTCAAAAGGTATATTAGTTACTATCCTGTTGCTGTGACAAAACACCACAAGCAAGGCAACTTATAGAAGAACGGGTTCCAGAAGGATAAGAGTCCATCAAAGTGAGGAAACAAAGCAGCAAGGCAGTCATGGTGGTTCCAGTAACAAGCTCAAAGCTCACATCTTGAACCACAGCAGTAAGTAGAGAGAGAGAGAGCAGAAAATAGGGTGAGGCTATAAACAAACTGATCCTGCTCCCCATGATGTACTTCCTCTAACAAGGGTCTTTCTCCCAAAGGGTCTACAACCTCCCAATAGTGCTACCAACTTCGGGGCAGAGATCCAAATACCCAACCCACAGGGCATACGTATTTCTCATTCAGACTACCACAGAAGATAAAGGCAGTATAAGAAAACAGTGTACAGACTTTTCACACTGTGTGCCAGATGTCCCTGCCATTTACAAGCTCTGGAAACTTGGATAAGTTGCTTGGTTTTCCTAAGCTCCACTTATAAAACAGGAAAAATAATACCTGCTAACAAGAGGAATTGTTGTGACCAGTGTGTGCACTGATGCATCTACAGTGCTTAACAGAGAGTTTGGTGCATGGCAAATTACCATGCAAGCATGGGTAGATGGATGGAAGAAAAGAGGAAAAGGTGAAGAAAATGTTGCTACAACATCCCATAAGATACAGAAGAGAAAAGAACTCTTCTATTAACTAATATTTTACTTTCATGTGTTTCATCTGTGAACTAGAGATTATAATAGTATCTATATTACAAAGTGATTGTGGACATTAAATAAAATAATGCACAGTAAACAAAGAATGTTTAAGCTAAAAGAGAGATGGCCAGCTGATGCATGCAATACAAACACTGGAGGGATGGTGTGGGGATGTGACATAGAACAGGCACATCTTTCCTATCTTCCACATACAAGCATAGAGAGTATTATTTCCTCCGGTGTGTTGGGCCTGGAACAACCATTTGAGAACCTCTAAATTCTAAAGCAATGAGCTACCAGGAGGACTTGTTTAAATCCATATTGCTAGGCCCCATCCCTAAGAGATTCTGAACCAGTTTATCTAAGGCAGGACCTGAAATTTATCTTTTTTTCCCTGGTTTTTCAAGACATGGTGTAGCCCTGGCTATCCTGGACTCACTTTGTAGACCAGGCTGGCCTCAAACTCACAGATTTCCTCTTACCTATGCCTCCTGAGGGCTGAGATTAAAGGCATGCACCACTATTCCTAGCTGAAATTTGACATTCTTATGAGATTGTTTCTGGTCTGGCCATCACACTAGAGTAACTTTAAATATAAGACAGTGCTGGACAGCCTTGCTTCCACAATAGAATCATCACCTGAAGACTATATTTTAAAATCCCTTCTTTCACGTCATTCCCCAAGTAACCTAATTTGAATGTTTGCAGATAGACAAATGTATCCCAATTTTCTTAAAATATTCAAGTGAGTCCATTATGTGGCAAATTTACAATTATTTAGGGAAGAAACAATCCTCCATGTATATTGAACTTACAGTCATCCAACATACACACCTAAAGAGGACCTGCAATGAAAAGAAGGATTTTCAAGGCCTAAAAGCTCTGTTAACTTTAAAATTATAAAATGGAGGTGCTAAAACTATCATGTTAAATTTTCCTCTCTGAGTTCTAGTCCTTTCTCTTTCTCTTTAAGCCCCTTTCTTCTCATTCTCTCTGTGTCCCTCTAGGCTAGTGATAAGCTAGTGACAGATCTAAATTTGAAGCTTCTATTTGGAAGACTTGAGGAAAACCACATTGAACAACTAACTGAAACGAAATAGTGTGCTGGCAGTACTGAATGTTTAGAGAGATTTCCAAGCAAATATTCATGTTTTCATAACAAATAGCACTATCAAACCTGTGACACTTTTGTAATTAAAGTTAAAAAATTTTCCTAGTGCTAATAAATTTATGGTTGTAATTTTTGTTAAAATGCACTGGAGCCATTTGTATTTAAGTATTTTCACATGTGTTTAAAACCATCATCAGATAATTATGTTAATAACAGCCACTATTAAATTAAGTAATAGCTGGCATAAACAACTCAGCAAAAACATTTCTAAGATTTTCTATGAGCAGCATTGCAGCCAAAACCCATGACAATCTACTTCAACTTTGACAAAATGAACAGTTCAACATTCTTCTGTGAAGTAGAATTTGAAATGGTTGATGATGATTTTCATCACAAAATGCATCCTTTACATACAAGCAACAAAAATGTACTCAGCCAGTTATATTTTTGTATGTGTGCATACACATACATATTGTATGTAATATGAATAATCAGAGGAGAAGACTTTATCAATTTATGGGATGGGTTAGAGAAAGGGTATCTGGGAGGGGCTGGAGAGAGGAAGAGGTTGGGGGAAGTGACTTAATTCTATTTTAATTAAAAACACAAAAAAGAAAAATTATAATATTATAGAACAGGAAAGAAATGCATCCTAACCCCTTCGAAATAAAAGCCAAAACATTTACGTATAAACCTGTGGGCTCTAACTTTCTCTATGTCCCTGACCTCATGTGCAGCAATGCTAGCCCTCTCTACCTCTCTCCCCATCCCTTTCCTTTTTTCTTGCACAGCCTTACTATGTACCCCAAGCTAGCTTTAAAATTACTGTCCTTCAGTTTTGAAAGTGCCAGGTTACTAGGTATTTGCTATCACAGTTGGCAATAATGGGCTTCCTGCTATTCCTCGAACACAACGACTAGAACACCCTTCTTAGAATATCCTTATAGCTATCTCCCTTATTTCATGAGATATATTGCTCTATATCATATCAAACAGACCTTCCGTGAACACTCTGTATTAATTAGCTCTCTCTAACATGTCATACTGTATTCCCACTAATCTAAGTCTTCACTCAACACCTCTCTTTGCTTGTTGTCTACCCCTTCAAGAGCATCCCTCACCATCTCCAAAATGATACAATGGTACAGAAGATTCTTGGCACATATTTGTTAAATGAATAAATGACCATTATGACACAATATTTTGTGTTGAAATTTTCTTTTTTTGCAGCTTCCTAATCTTGAGGGCTGAGTAAGAACCACAAGAGGATTTAACCAAAGCTTTCCAAACTTTTCTAGTATAGGAAAATCTGGACATTCCAAACGGCAATTTGAGGGTTAAAACTAGTGCTATAGAATTACAGAAAGAAGGAGGCAGGAGCAAAGGGAGAGGGACAGAGAGGGAAGGAGAGAAAAAGGGAAGAAGAGGAGAAGAGAGAAAGAAAGGGAGAAAAGAAGAGGAGGAAGAGACAGAGTCAAAACAGGGATCCCTTAAAGGTTTTTATTTGTTGTTGTTTTTGCAATTACCTCTCATGAAACCACTTTTCTTTGTCATAAATGAAAATTCTAGTAAGCGGAATGACATCAAATAATTCAAAGTGCTGTGGAGAAGCTGCTTAAAACCCTTGGAGAAAAATTCTACTTTTTCCTTATGTCTTAGGAGGTTCATAAAGTTTTTCTTATCCTATAAAGGCAATAAACATATTTCAGCAACAATATGACAGCTAAAAGTTTCCTCGTTCCCATATATACAACTAGAAATTCCACCCAAAGATAATCTAACCAACATGCACACCAAGAGACAAGAAAATGTTAAAACAGAAACATAGCAGTCCTTAAGAAATGATATGAATACCAAAGGTGGAGCACTGGAAGTGGAATCAACACATAGTTCCTTCCCCACCCTCCTCCACTCAAGGGTAGATATGGCATGCACAAGTGGCTCTTGACTCAATGACAAGACTACACTTTTACAGTCAAAATCAACCAGGAGTGTTTCTGTTGAATATGTGCTTTCCTTTGTTTTTAGGAGGCCCTAGTAAAAAATGCTGGGTTTTTGTTGTTGTTGTTGTTGTTGTTTTTTATCTGAACTCCCCCAACTCAATATTATGGGCTGGTTGGAGTAAGACTGTTTTGCAGTTTAGAAGATCTACAGAGGAGACACAGAATAGAGGACTGTGCTTTGCTTTAAAATGTTACCAAGGAAACTAGAACAGACACCTTCACTGGATGAGAGCTGGTACTGGGGATGTGGTGAAACAGAGCACATTAAAGAAGAATGTTACTCTGTACTTTCAGTTTACATTTAGAGGCAGCTAAATGGTGGACTGCTGAACCAGGTCATTTTCATCACCTATCCAGACTGTTTCATGGTGAAATAATAGCTCTAAACCTCAAACAATTGCATCTCCTTGGTGTAGACATAATTAAGTTTCATCCATAACCTTGCCACCCTCCCTAAACAGAAACAAAAAAGAGACAAATATAAAATATGTCATTGGTCCATAAAAGCCTTTTGTAGCTATGCTATACTATACCAACTCTTCTTAATCTAATGGGAGGACGCTAATGAGGCCCTCCTTCCCAACACAAAGTACCTGACAAGACAGCAACATGATAGAACATTCATGATGGCCTTAGCTTTCCTACTGAAGCATTCTATCCTGATCTCTTTCAAAGCCTTCATTATTATTATTATTTTAAGTCTCAGGGCTGACCGCAATCTCACTATGTAGAGCACACTGGCCTCGAACTCACAGAGATCCACCTGCCCGTGCTTCCAGAGTACTGAGAGGACAGGCGTGTGCCACCACACCCACTTGACAAGCCATTTTGACTTGCTATGTGCTTTCGAGCCTGAGCTTCCAGCTCCTTTGATTTGAGTCTACGGATTCCCAGCACCGACAGAAAGAAAACACATGTGAACTAGAAGAGTGTATGTTAGAAATGCTTGGCAAATGTTGGAAGCAATTTCAACATTCCTCTCCATCTCCTGGGAGGAGATCTTGGCCACCAATCAGCTAAGAAAGGAGTCAGAAGCAACATTCTGCAGGACCTTGAGATTTTACACACATTGTCCAGCAACATAATCAGCCACAGGCAATTAAGTTGGCATTAAATATCTGTAGAATGAATTAATTTGCTCAAGTCATCTACACTGTCATGTTGCCTCTGAACGGAAATGTTACCCTTCAGCTAAAACTGCAGAGCCAATTGACTCTGTGGTTAACTAATGTGCATAACTGGCATCAAAGCCCACGTTGCACCTCCTAAAAATCCACTGGATGTTAAAACCAAGTTTGAAGGGTAACCTGCTGAAGGGAGGAGCTGTCTTCCGCACACAAATTCCTTCCCATAAACAGGTAGTGTGATAACAAAGTAAGACACTGATTTTCCTCTTGAAAGTGAATTTCCAGCCCAAGTACTGTCTTCCCCTAGGTAAAATTGTGCACTGTCCCTTTAAGAAGCCAGGCAAGATGGAGCCCTCCCAGCTCGCAGCTAGAGGTTTCAAGCAACCTGATAGGGATGCTGGAGTGTGGCCAAAAGAAAGAATGCCAGAAGGGTGGTGGCCAGGCTATTTCCACCAGGAGTGGAAATTGAGGCTGTAAACACACAACACGCTTCAGTGCGCAGGGGCTGGCCGCGTGGCAGCTCTGGGCGCGAGAGCACCACCCTCCACCTCTCTCCTCCACCCTGCCCCACCCTTCTTTCCTCCTGGAGTAAGCCTCTAGCAGAAATGCAGCCACGTCCCCGCCCCGCCGAGACCCCGGGAGGGCGGCCGAAGGCGAGATGCTGGCCAGGCAAAATGGAAGGGACTTACTTTGGGGTTCCACGCCTCCGAAGGCATCCTCTCCTTGCAGCCCCTGCCAGGGCCAGCGCGCGCGCAGGGTCCTCGCTGCCTCACACCACGAACCGAGCCCAGGGACAATTAGGGAGATGCCTGTACACTCGGTATTACTGATCTTAAGGCGAGAAAGAAGGGTGTGAGGGAGTTAGCAAGTGGCGGGAGTGATGGTAAGATCTAAAACCCTCCTTTCTCCTCTTTCGCACTAGCTTCCCTCGCCCAGCTTTAGCGATATCAGGGGCAATGGTTTTCTTGTTTCTCCCTTTTGGTTTCTCCCAGCTGCCTCTCCCAGACCCCACCCAGCGGCTCCACCCCATCCACTGCTACACATTCTGTCAATCACCAGCCCCTTTAAAGCTGCATCACACAACTTGGCTTTTCCTCCCTCTTTGATGGGCAGACAGAATCCTAGGGCCTTTTTAACAATGCCCGGGACCTTTTTGTTGGGTTTATGAAGCTGGGGTTAGCTCCTAGTGGAGGATTCCCCTCCCCACCTCTACCCTGAAGCTTGCCCACTCTACCCGACCCAAACTCCTTTGGGCCGAGCGGGGCCCAGTCCCACCACACCCCACCAAGTCTCTTAACTTTGTTTTTGGTGAGAGCTCTTTCTTAGCCAGCCAGAACTCCAAGAAAGTTCCTGTTACTTCCTCCTTGGCACCGCCCACTCTCGTGCACTTTCTAGACTGAAGGGGCTTAAAAGTCTTGGGGCTTCTCCAGGTCTGCCTGGCGCAGGGGAATACTGTCTGCACCTTTTATCCACATGAGTCTCCAGATTTCTGACAAGAATGGAAAAAGAAGACAGTAGTAATTCCCAGAAATCTGTGTGATACCTTTAACAAACTTTAAAAAGTCTTCTGGTGCCATCACTCCTTTAACAACACCTTTAACAAACTTTAAAAAGTCTTCTAGTTGCCATCACTAGACAAACAAGCAACTAAAAAGTCAGAAGATCATGGAGGGCACATCCCACTGGCATAAAAGTGGAAGTCCACAGGGATCCATCAGAAATTACATTTGTTGCTAGTCTCCTTTTCAGTTCAGGATAACACCTGGTTTCAGGACAAAAGATCTTGGAGCCAACTTTGACACTTTTATCCTCCCAGGTCACTTTCAGTTCTTCGGAAAATCATTTTGTCTCTAGTGTGACCAGGACCTGACCACTTCTTGCCATTTTCACTACAGGCTGTAGTCTGCTGCCATCCCTCAACTAGACGCCTAGAAGAGTTGCCTCAAAGATCTCCCTCTTTTCTACATTGACTCTCCTAAAATCCATTCTCTAGTTAGGAAACCGTTTTAACTATTTAAAGAGCAAATGTGAACAAGAGGTACTCCTTTTTTAAATTCTTCAATTCCCATTGCATTTAGGATCCAAATTCTACCTGAAAGAAGATCCATCCTCCCCCCACCTTAATTTAGAAATAACCTCATCCACAGTGTTTCTATTGTTATTTGTTTTAAAATGCCTCATAGTCTGGGCTCTGTGTTACCTTTCTCTTTGGTTCTATCCATAGTGAACTCTTAGTGAAGCCCAAAGAAACTTTCTCTGACCTGACAGCCAAGAACTCACAGGACACAGGATAATACAGTGGGACTGAATCACGTTATTTCTTATCACAACCCTTCACAATTTCAATGAATGGTGTTTGCAAGTTTGTACCAGCAGCTTAGTGAGAGCAGGGGCTCACTTATACTTACTGTACTGAATAGTGGCTGCCATATAGTGTGAAGCCAATAAATATTTGTTTAAAGATATTATGTGCAGTATCTTAGAGGATGTATTGGGTACTATCTGTTTTTAGTTGTTGTTATTATTATTATTATGGTTTTTTTGAGACAGTGTTTCTGTGTGTAGCCTTGGTTGTCATGGAACTTGCTCTGTAGACAAAGCTGGTCTCCAACTCAGAGATCTGCCTGCCTTTGCCTCCCAGGTGCTGGCATTAAAGATGTGCAATATCACTGCCTAGCTCATTCATTCTTCTAAGGAGAGTTTATCAAGCACCCTTATTTTGGCGAAGTACATTGCAAGTTTATAATAGCAAACGAGATGAAGACTTTGGCTAACATTCAGGGCATTCATGACCTGGAGACTTGGGCCTGGTAATATCTGTAAGCAAAATAATACTGTTTAAAACATATGAGGTCTGAGCAATTGAGAATGTGCTGATAATGGCTTAAGAAATGGTAAAGCTAAGAGCCTGCAAATCCTAAAAGACATTGAAAAATCACACTGCTAGCACACCACAGCTTCTGCCAATTAACCCCAATGTTAGCCCCAAGGGTAAAGTATATAGACAAATATTCTAAGAGATAATAAAGGCAAGTTGTTTATAAAAGGCATGTATGCCTTTGATACCATCTTTTTTTTAAATAAGTATTACACCAGGCAGTGGCAGTGCATGCCTTTAATCCTAGCCCTCAGGAAACAGAGGCAGGCAGATCTCTGTGAGTTTGAGGCCAGTGTGTCTACAGAGCAAGTTCCAGGACATCCCGGACTATATAGAGAAACCCTGTCTCACAAAAACAAAACAAACAAAATGAATGAATGAATGAATGAATGAATGAATGAATGAAAAAATGAAGTCCTCTCTTACCAATCTAGTAACCTCACACTAATTAAAATCCTGATTTTTCTGATCTTCCTTTATTTTCCAATTTGTTAGTAAGCTCCTTAGGAGTTTGGTCTCTGTCTTGTTTATCTTCAAACACTTTGCAGTGACTAACACAGATTTGGCATGTTAACTAACTATATAGGGTACTTCATTTAGGCGTGTAGCAAACAAAAATATATCCTTGATCTGTGTGAAAGGTAGAGGTGTTAGTATTTAGGCATCCTGCTTCTGGGTTGCCTAGCAACTTATGATGTCATAATGTGTCTCCTGCCAAGTAGCCGCACCTGGCAAGTGTGGTTAAGTTTCTCCTTAAAAAGATCAACTGGCCACTTTGTCTCTCTCTTGCCCTCTCATCTCTTGCCTTCTTAGCCTCTTGCCCTCTCCCCTTTCTTTGTTGGGGTGCCCTCTTCCCTTCCCCCATCATGTCTCACTCTCTCCTTCTCTCTCCCTTTTCATCTCCATCCAATAAACCTTTTCATATAAAATCTGCTGTGTGCATCATCATTTCATTGATCCTAAAAAGCAGTGCTATACTGGAAATTGTTAGGCCTCAGAAACCTGAGACAATGGCTAAATTAGGTGCCTATTAGCATGCATATCAAAGTGGAGAGAGCCAGATTTCCCAGCATCACTCTGTACCTGTGGCTTCTCCCAGCAGTTCTCATCCCTCCCTGTACCCTAACCTCTTCCTTCCAGGGGCTGGTCTTCCACTTCCCTTCCCCAAGCATGATCCTTATATAATCAAGACATTTTAGCCACACTACTCTCTTGGCCTCTTGGCCCAGGCTACCTGTTGGTAGTCTGCTCCTCTACTGCTCTCACTGCCAGTCATTTTTAGCCTGGACTCTCCTTGCTTTCATCCTTATATCCGCATTAAAAAATCTTCCACTTTAGTGGTCATTGTTAGTTTTTAGGCAGCCTGCTTCTGGGCTGCCCAGCAACCTATGAAGTCAGCATGTATACCTGGCAGGTATGGTTAAGTCTCTCCTTTAAAATTTTTATTTATTTTTTATTTTATGTACATTGGTGTTTTGAGTGCATGCCTGTCTATGTGAGCGTGTTGGATCCCCTGGAACAAGAGTTACAGATAGTTGTGAGCTGCCATGTGGGTGCTGGGAATTGAACCTGAATCCTCTGAAAGAGCAGCCAGTGCTCTTAACCACTGAGCCATCTCTCCAGCCCCTAAGTTGCTCCTTAAAAGGATCAACCTACCACTTTGTCACTCTCTTGCCCTCTTACTCTCTAGCTCTCCTGCTCTCTCCCCTTTCTCTGTTGAGGAGGCCTCCCTGCCTTCCCCCTATCATGTCTCACTCTCTCCTTCTCTCTCTCTCCCTTCATCAACCTCTTTCATATAAAATTTGTGCATATCATCATTTCATTGGTCCTAGCAGTCATGGCCTCCTTTTCTTTCTTTTTTTTTTTTCTTTTTTTTTCATTCAGAAAGAAATATTTTTAAGAAAATCCCCAGGTCCTGTGTTGACTAGCCGTGTAACACAGAAATATGTAGAAAAATGATATTATTATCAGGCTTCTCTATGTATACACATATATAAGGTGGCTAAGAAGGTAGAGACTTTGGCTATGAGGCCCTTCTTGTAGAAAACTACAAACCTCAGATAGTTCTTGACATAAAAAAAGCTACCATTGTATTTTTTTATGAAACTCACAGCAGGCATGTTAGTAAGAATGAGAGAAAGACTCCTGATAAGTCTGGCAGCAAAAGTCAAAACTACTCTAATACAGAGGTCACAAACCCACAATTCAGAGGTTAAATGTAGTCAACAGATATTTTGCTTAGCCTATGGTATATGTGTGCAACTATATACACATGTATGTGTCAAATTGAAGAGATTACGAGCTTTGAAAAATTAAGAGGTTTCTATATGAAAGTTATTTTGCATGTTTACACAGAAAACAATTACATAATTTTCCATTAATCCGTTAGAAATAATCAGTGCCTGGCCTTTTCAGCTGTCGTCTCTTGAGTTCATGAGTTCACCATAGCCCCTACCTAATCATTTCACACTTTGGCAAGGGAAGGTGTGTTTGTTTTTAATGCTTAATAAATAACAATGATTAAAAGGTGGCCATTTGAAAGCTCCCAGTGATCCTTAAATATGCAAGAGCAGTTCTATGAACATCTTTCAAAGAGACTTGGCTTCATAACTATGAACCCATTTTTGAGGGTACATTTAATATGTGGCCTGGTTGCTTTACCAGAAACCATACCGTACCACTGTGCCACCTCTTTGACTCGAACACAGTTCCCTGAGGGAATAGGAGCCGCATGTAATTTAGTTAAATTCAAGAAATATTTATTGCCCATTCATTAAGTGGAAAGAACTGTGTAGGCTGTATAACTTTTAGGTGTGTTTTCTTTTCCTTTAGAAGCGTCCAGTCCAAAATTCTACTTACTGTTTCTGTAATATTCCTTGTGGAAACCTGATAGTCTCTGAGAATTGATATTTACTCGTAAATAGAATTCAGCCTGATTTTCTTCCGTGTGACTCCACTGAAATGGTTATTTTGAAGATCTATGGTAACCTCCAGGTTTCTAAAGCAAATGATCATTTTGTAGTCCTTAAATTTCTTTGCCATTCAGCAACATTCTGATTAACTGACCAACGATGTTCTCTTAGGGTTGTTTTGTGTAGGATTTTTATATAGAAATACTCTTCTATTTTTCCTTTTATTTCACTGGCTGATATTCAGACTGCTTTTCTCCTACTTCACTAAGCTCTAAATATTAAAACTAGCTCAAGTTTTCTCTTTTAACTTTTTTAGTCTATCTATATTGTATTCCTATGTGAGCTCATACAGTACTATGACTCTGGATATGAGCTAGTATAATCCTAAATCTATATTCCAGACCTAAACCTGTCTAAATTTTACATCCATATATGGTACCACAGTTCAGGGACAGATTCTGAAGAATCACAGTTCTTTCTATTACTGTAATACAGACACCACAACCAAAAGCTACTTGGTCTACACAGTGTCCTAAATAAAGATTTTTTTTAAAGATTTATTTATTTATTTATTTATTTATTTATTTATTTATTTATTACTTATACAGTGTTATGCTTGCATATGTGCCTAGCCTACAGGTCAGAAGAAGGCACCAGATCTTATTGTAGATAGTTGTGAGCCACCATGTGGTTGCTGGGAATTGAACTCAGAACCTCTCGAAGAGCAACCAGTGTTCTTAAACTCTGAGCCATCTCTCCAGCCCCTATCTAAATATCTTACTCTTTTCTTTATCATAGAAAAAGAGATTTCAATGGAAAGTTTTCTCATTTTTCCCACCCTTCTTTAATAGCCAAAACACACCAAAGTTGAAGATGCACATGCCTTCTTTCTGCCTTGTTCTCACACTTGTGTTCATGTGCATATGGAGGTCAGCATCCAGGGTCTTCCTTGATAACCCTTCACCTTGTTAATCTCAATGAAAGGAGATGCTAAAGAGTTTGCTATTACAGGCCACTTCGACTGGTCAGAATGCTCCAAGGATCTGGTTTGTCCTTTGCTCCCCAGAAGTAGAAGGAGGCTACCACATCTACCCAGCATTTAAAGGTGTTATGGGGATCTGAACTGTGTAAATGCAAATTGGGTGTGGTGGTATTCCTCCTAGAGAGGCTAAGGAGCAGGATCACGAGTCTAAGGCAAGGGTAGTCAAAACAGTTACTCTGTCACAAAAAAAAAGAAACTCTAAATAAATACACTTTAAAAAAGCATATATCGAGGTTCCAAGATAGTGGCGAACAGAGCACACCATTTTGGAGAGGCAGAGGACATGAATCTCCGAAACTGGTGAGTGGAGTGACAATCGAAACTAGAATTTGGACTTTTGGGCTTTCTAAAGGAGAGGGGATACCACAGAAGCGTGGAGTGCTTGTAGATTTAGATTGGGTGCGGACTTCTCTGGGAACGAAGTAGGTAGGGCGCTTCCCTTGTCTGGACCTCATGCGCGAGGAAGCCTGCACACAGCACCAGGTAGATGAGCGCAAAGCCCACAGCCTGGGGACTAAGACAGCAGAGACAGTGCTCCAGGCCCCTTACTGAAGCAGACAGCTATAACCGCTGCTGAACAACACCTTTCGGACACATGTCCATCCGAGGAGCCCATACCCCGGACCCTGCCTAGGGCCCTCTTGCCAAGCTCGGGACCCTCAAAGCGTCCCCACCCCCACCCAGTGGGTCAAGATCCTGCCACAAGAAGTGCAGCGGAGCTCATGTCCCTCCAGAAATCCTTCGTGGCCACAGTGCACACACCCCTGGAAAACCCGCCCTGCCTGAGCACACCCACCATAGAAAATCCCACCTCGTGGTAGTGCACACACATCTGGAAACCCTATCCACTGTGGAGGAGCACACCCACCCACTGCCAGCGCCAGAGCACAGGCCCAACCACAGAGTGCCAACCACAGAGACTCAGTACCACAGTATAATCCTTCCTAGATCCCAAATCTGCAAAGCTCAGTGCCTGGGGCCCAAGACAGCAGAGGCAGGGCTTCAGGCCCCTCAGCCGCAGCAGAGAGCTGTAACCGCCGGCTGAAAGCCACCCCTCAGAGCACACGTCTGAGGATCCCACACCCCACCTAGTGCCCTCTTGCCAAGCTCTGGACCCACGGAGTGCACTCCCCCGCCCCAACCACTAGGCCCCTCCAGAGTGCACATACCACTGAAAACTCCACCATGCCAGAGCGCACACCCAAAGAGTGCCAGCCACAGAGACTCAGATCCTCAGTACAATCCTTCCCAGATTCCCAAGTCTGCAAGTGGCAGTACTGACTACACAGGGCTGCCCAGCCAGTGATTGTATGGGCCATCCAACCCCTCCGTGACAGATAACCAGCTGAATAGACACCAAAGACCAGCAGACCTGCAAAAACAATACGCACCTGCAATCTTCAACAGTGCTTGCAATCCCTTAAGCGCCTGCAACACCTTCAGTGCCTGCAAGGCACCCCTCTCACTGAAGGCCTCTTCATTCTCCAATACCCTGTCCCTTAGGACACACCTACAAGCACACACTCAATCACATGCTACCCCGCATTTGCCCTTCTGCACCTTCAAACTTTCCTCCTACAGGTATAGCTGAATCACCAACGCACACACTGAAACCACTGGACGTCCCCCATTTTCCTGAAGAATTCTCCAGACATCAGAGAATGAACAGTCAGATCTGCAGAATCCAGGAACAAACAGTGAACACTACGGATAACCAAATGGCCAGGGGTCGGCGAAAGAACACAACCAACGTAAATCAAGATATCATGGCCTCACTGGCAACCTCCAAAATTATTGGACACTCCAACTCATCATAAACAAAAGAAAATGATTTTAAAGCTATGATTATCAAGTTATTTGAGGCACATAAAGAAGAAACCCACAAATCTCTCAGAGAAATAGCCATACAGATTCAAACAGTTAAAGAGGAAACAAATAAATCTCTCAAATATTTGGCCTCCCAAATGGAAACAAAGAAAAACGAAGTAAATGAAGCTCTTAAAGAAACACAGGCAAATATAGCCAAACAAATGGAGGCAGAAGTAGTAGCATTAAGAGAGGAAACAAACAAAAAATATAGACCATCTTGGAGACACAGGAATCCACATTCAAACAGATGAAGGAAATGTTGCAAGGCATGAAAACATAATTAGAATCAATAAAGAAAACACAAACTGAGAAAACCGGGAACCGGAGAACTCAGAGAAAAGAGAAGGAACCACAAAGGTAAGCATCACTAATAGAATACAAGAGATGGAAGAGAGAATCTCAGGGGCTGAAGATATACTTGCAGAAATTGATACTTCTCTCAAAGAAAAAGTAAAATCAGAAAAATCCCAAACACAAAACATCCAAGAAATCAAGGATGCCAAGAAAAGGCAAAATCTAAGAATAATAGGAATTGAAGAAGAAGAGGATTCCAGCCTCCAAAGTCCAGAAAATATTTTCAAGAAAATCATAGAAGAAAATTTTTCCAACCTAAAGAAAGAGATGTCCACAAACATACAAGAGGCCTACAGAACACCAAATAAACTAGACCAGAGAAGAAACTCCTCACGTCACATCATAGTCAAAACACTTAATCTACAGAAAAAAGAAAAGATACTAAAAGCAGCAAGGGAAAAGGCCAAGTAACATACAAAGGTAAACCTATCAGAATCACACCAGACTTCTCATTAGAAACTATGAAAGCCAGAAGGGCGTGGGGAGATATCATGCAGGCTCTAAGGGACCACAGATGCCAACCTAGACTACTATACCCAGCAAAGCTTTCAATCAACATAGATGGAAAAAACAAAATATTCCACGACAAAATTAAATTTAAGCAATATTTGAACAGCAAATCACCCTACAGAAGATACTAGAAGGAAAATTCCAATCCAACGAAAGCAACTACACCCAAGAAAACATAGGATATAGATAATTTCCCAACAAAAATCAAAAGAAAACAAGCAATGAATCACAGTAACACCACCAACTCCACAATAATAGGAAATAACATTCAATGTTCATTATTTCTATCAACCTCAATGGACTCAACTCTCCAATAAAAAGACACAGGCTAATAGAATGCGTGCGGAAACAGGATCCAACATTCCTCTGCAAACAAGAAATACACCTACACAACAAAGATAAACACTACCTCAGAGTAAAAGGCTGGAAAACAGTTTTTTAAGCAAATGGACCCCAAAAACAAGCAGGAGTGGCTATCCTAATAGCTAATAAAATAGACTTTCAACCAAAACTAATAAAAAAAAAAAGACGTAGAGGGGCACTGCATTCTCATCAAAGGAAAAATCCACCAAGAAGACATCACAATTCTGAACATCTATGCCACAAATACAAGAGCACCTACATTTGTAAATGAAATATTATTAAAGCTTAAATCACACATAGACCCCAACACCTTAATAGTGGGAGACTTCAACACCCCACTATCACCAAGGGACAGATCATCTAGACAGAAGCCAAACAAGTAAGTAAATGCACTTGCAAATGCTCTAATTCAAATGGACCTAATAGATGTCTACAGGACTTTTCACCCAAACACAAAAAAGTATACATTCTTTTCAGCACCTCGTGGAACGTTCTCCAAAATAGACCATATAGTTGGTAACAAAGCAAGCCTCAACAGATACAAGAAGATTGAAATAATCCCCTGTATACTCTCTGACCACCATGGACTAAAGCTGGACCTCAACAACAATGGTAATAGCAAAAAGCCTACACAAACATGGAAACTTAACAAGTTACTTCTCAATGACAGCTGGGTTAAGGATGAAATAAAGAAAGAAATTAAAGACTTCCTAGAATTCAATGAAAATGAAGGCACAACACACACAAATTTATGGGACACAATGAAAGCAGTACTTAAAGAAAAACTCATAGCACTAAGTGCCTTTAAGAAGAAATTTGTAACGTCTCATACAAAGAAGTTAATGGCACAACTGAAAACCCTAGGGAAAAAAAAAAGAAGCAGAAACACCCAAGAGGAGCAGACGGCTGGAAATAATGAAACTCAGGGCTGAAATCAATCAATTAGAAACAAATAAAACTATTCAAAGAATCAATGAAACAAAAAGTTGGTTCTTTGAGAAAATTAACAAGATAGACAAACCCTTAGCCAAACTAACTAAAAGGCAGAGAGAAACTATCCAAATCAGCAAAATCAGAAATGAAAAAAGGGACATAACTACAGACACTGAGGAAATCCAAACAATTATTAGGTCGTACTACAAAAGCCTATATGCCAAAAAGTTCGAAAATCTAAAAGAAATGGACAATTTTCTTGATAGATTCCATCTACCAAAATTAAGTCAAGACCAGGTAGAAAGATTGAACAGCCCTTTACCCCTCAAGGAAATTGAAGCAGCCATCAACAGCCTCCCTTCCAAAAAAGCCCAGGGCCAGATGGTTTCAGTGCAGAAGTCTACCAGACCTTCAAAGAAGTGCTAACTCCAATTCTCTCCAAATTATTCCACAAAATAGAAGCAGAAGAAACATTACCAAACTCATTCTATGAAGCCACAGTCACCTTAATACCTAAACCACACAAAGATCCAAAAAAAAAAGAGAACTTCAGACCTATCTCTCTTATGAACATTGATGCAAAAATACTCAATAAAATACTTGCAAAACGAATCCAAGAACACATCAAAGATATCATCCACCATGACCAAGTAGGCTTCATCCCAGGCATGCAAGGGTGGTTCAGTATACGGAAATCCATCAATGTAATCCACCATCCATATAAACAAACTGAAGGAGAAAAAACACATGATCATCTCCTTAGATGCTGAAAAAGCATTTGGCATTCATGTTTAAAGTCTTGAAGAGATCAGGGATACAAGGAACATACATAAACATAGTAAGGACAAAATACAGCAAGCCTATAGCCAACATCAAACTCAATGGAGAGAAACTTAAATCAATCCCACTGAAATCAGGGACAAGCCAAGGCTGCCCATTGTCTCCATATCTCTTTAACATAGTACTTGAAGTCCTAGCTAGAGCTATGAGACAAGTAAGGGAGATCGAGGGGATACAAATTGGAAAGGAAAAGGTCAAAGTGTCACTATTTGTATATGATATGATAGTATACCTGAGTGACCCCAAAAACTGAACCAGAGAACTCCTTCAGCTGATAAACACTTTCATCAAAGTGGCTGGATACAAAATTAACTCAAAAAAAAAAAAAAATCAGAAGCACTCCTGTATACCAAAGACAAAAGGGCCGAGAAAGAAATCAGGGAAACAACACCCTTCACAATAGCCACTAATAACATAAAGTACCTTGGGGTGACTCTAACCAAGCAGGTGAAAGACCTGTTTGAAAAAACCTTCAATTCTCTGAAGAAAGAAATCAAAGAAGACATCAGAAGATGTCTCCCATGCTCATGGATCGGTAGGATTAACATTGAAAATGGCCATCCTGCCAAAAGCAATCTACAGATTCAATGCAATTCCCATCAAAATACCAACACAATTCTTTACAGAACTTGTAGGAAAAATTATCAACTTCATATGGAGAAACAAAAAACCCAGAATTTCCAAAACAATCCTGTACAAGAACAGATCCTCTGGAGGTATCTCCATCCCTGATCGCAAGTTGTACTACAGAGCAATAATAATAAAAACTGCTTGGTACTGGCATAGAAACAGAAAGGTGGATCAATGGAACCGCATAGAAGACCCAGAAATAAACCCACACACCCATGAATACTTGATTTTTGACAAACAAGCCAAAACCATTCAATGGAAAAAAGACAGCATCTTCAACAAATGGTGCTGGCCAACTGGATGTCTACATGCAAAAAAAATGAAACTAGATCCATATTTATCATCCTGTACAAAACTAAAGTCCAAGAGGATTAAAGACCTCAACATAAAACCAGATAATCTAAATCGGTTAGTAGAAAAAGTGGGGAACGGCCTAGAACTCATTGGCACAGGAGACAACTTTCTGAACAGAACACCATCAGCACAGGCCCTAAGAGCAACAATCAATAAATGGGATCTCATGAAACTGAAAAGCTTCTGTAAAGCAAAAGACGCTGTCTTTAGAAAAAAAAAAAAAAAGACAGCCTACAGATTGGGAAAGGATCTTCACCAACCCAACATCTGACAGAGGGCTGATATCTGGAATATATAAAGAACTAAAGAAGTTAAAAGGCAATAATCCAAGTAACCCAATTAAAAAAAAAATGGGGTATGGAGCTAAACAGAGAATTCTCTGTAGAAGAATATAGAATGGCAGAGAAACACATAAGGAGATGTTCAACATCCCTAGCCATCAGACAGATACAAATCAAAATGAGCCTGAGATTTCACCTTACACCCATCAGAATGCCTAAGGTCAAAATCTCAAAAGATAACGCATGCTGGAGAGGCTGTGGAGAAAGGGGAACCCTCCTCCATTGCTGGTGGGAATGTCAACTGGTACAACCACTAGGGAAATCAATCTGGCACTATCTCAGACAATTAGGAATAGCGTTTCCTCAAGATCCAGCTATACCACTCCTAGGAAAATATCCAAAAGATGTTCAAGTACACAACAAGGACATTGTTCAACCATGTTTGTAGCAGCCTTATTTGTAATAACCAGAACCTGAAAACAACCCAGATGTCCATCAACGGAGGAACGGATACAGAAATTGTGGTTCTTTTACACAATGGAATACTACTCAGCAATTAAAAACAAGGAAATTATGAATTTTGCAGGTAAATGGTGGGATCTAGAAAAAAATCATCCTGAGTGAGGTATCCCAAAAGCAGGACACACATGGTATATACTCACTTATGTAGACCTATAAGATAGGATAAACATACTAAAATATGTACACCTAAAGAAGATAAATAAGAAAGAGGTCCAGGGATAAGATGATCAATCCTTATCTAGAAAGACAAAGGGGATGGACATTGGAAATAGAAGAAAACAAGTAACAGGAAAGTAGCCTATCATAGAAAGCACCTGAAAGACTCTACCTAGCAGTGTATCAAAGCAGATGCTGAGACCCATAACCAAGCTTTTGGCAGAGTGTAAGGAATTATATGAAGGAAGGAGAAATTAGTATATCCTAGAGGAGACAGGGAGCCCCACAAGGTCCAAATATATCTGAGCACAGGGGTCTTCTATGAGACTGTTTATCCAACCAAGGACCATGCATGGATATAGCCCATGGTAGCTCAGTATCCAAGTGGGTTCCCTAGTAAGGGAGACAGGAATTGTTTCTGACATGAACTCATGAGCTTCCCCTCCCCCTGAGGGAGGAACAGCCTTGCTAGGTCACAGAGAAGGACATTGCAGCCAGTCCTGAAGATACCTGATAAGCTAGGGCCAGATGGAAGGAGAGGAGGACACCCCCTCTCAGTGGACTCAGAAAGGGGCAGGGAGGAGATGAGGGAGGAGATTGGCAGGGAAAGAGGGAGTGGGCTACAGCTGGGATACAAGTGAATGTATAAAATTACTTAAAAATAAAATATAAAAAATGCATATATCAATGATTTAACTGCAAATTTGGATCTTTGTTCTTGTTCAGTAAATAAATCTATGTTGCAGTCTGAACGAAAATTTAGATGTCTGTACACTTTTTTTTTTGAGACAGGTTCTCTCTCTGTAGTCTTAGCTGTCCTGGAATCTATACAAATTTTGACATCTCTTTCACTTTAAATGGAAACAAATACTTACAATTTACTATTTCAGTCTGAACTACACTAGCATAATAAGGATGCAAATTATAAGACCTTCTAAAAAATACTTAAACTGTAGGAGACAGCTGGATGTAGTGGCTCATGGCTGTAACCCCAGCAGAGGCACATGTTTCTCTATGAGTTCGAGGCCTACAAAGTGAGTCCAGGACAGCCAAGGCTACACAGAGAAACCCTGTCTTGAACCTTCCACCCCCAATATAGGACAGCTTTCCAGAGTCAGCTCTCTCCTTCTACTACATAGGTTCCAGAGATGAAACTCAGATTTTTGGACTTGGTGGCAAAAACCTTTACCCAATGATCCAACTCACCAATCTTAGAAAACCTTTTATAAAAATCTGAAAGCCTCACAGTGTTTGTATTATTTAGTCTTCTAATTTGGAACAAAAGGAAAAAAAATCACAAATACACACTGAAGCACCTATTTTACATTAAACATCAACTTCTGTTTGCATACTGAGTTTTTTATTACAGAAGACCCATGTCCACTGTTGTTTTCATCCAGGAAAAGTAAGCTTGAGAGTGGCATCCTAATAGCTACTCAGTATTGAGTGTGAGAGGTAGAGCAAAGGGATAACTGGTTTTTCCATTCCAAGACATGAAGGTAATGTGTAGAAAGACACTCAACATTTCAACAAAGTGGCTGCCTACGAGAAGCAGGACCACTGACACAAGCTATAACACAAATCCACACACACACAAGCCCTGAGTTCAGAATTTTAATCCAGATGAATCCAAAAGCATCTAATGTCAAGAAAATGTCCTACTTCTGCAATGAGAATCCTCAGAGGATCCAGAGACATACTGGGCTTCCCCAGTCTAGAGATGAGCTGGAGCTGTGGGGCTTGTACTACCATCTTTACCCTGACATGGTAGCTACTTTCCCTGTCTAGGACGCTGCAGTGGGCAGCTCCTACCCATTGTGAGTTAATTAACTAGTTAATTACTTTTTAATTATTAATTTTTTTCTCTTGTGTGGATATGTATGCATGTATGTGCAAGTGCACATATACTACAGCACTTGTGTGGAAGTCAGAGGACAACTTGCAGGAGTTGGAGCTCTCCTACCATGTGGGTTCCAAGGACTGAACTTAGGTTTGGCAACAAACACCTTTACCTGTTGAACCATCTTCCTTTTTTTTTTTTTTTCCTTTTCTCATAACACTTTCTGTGTAATCTTCCTGACTATGGGGATTGTCACCACACATAGCCCTTACTTCTTTTTAAATTTACTACAGAGATCGTTTATATAGAGACAAAGATTATTTTTATCTATCTATATATTTATTTATTTGTTTATTTATTTATTCTTTGTTTGTTGGTTGGTTTGTTAAGACAGGGTTTCATTGTGTATCCCTGGCTGCTCTGGAACTCACTCTGTAAACCAAGCTAGCCTTGAACTCACAGAGACCTGCCTGCCTCAGCTTCCTTAGTGCTGGTATTAAAGGCATGCGTCACCACCACCTGGCTGTCCTTACTCCTTTTTAAGCAAACATATTTTGACAGTTATTCTTATTCTAGAAATTGAATTTAAGGAATAGGATAAATATGGGCAAAGAGATGCAAAATAAAATGATATAGTGTTTGTGTTGAAGTTTTAAGAACAATCAGTCTAACAAAGTCCTTAATATTATGTTTGCAAAGCTATTAATGACAGGGAGAATGACTTCAAATATAATATGAAAGCAAAGCTCCATTAAAACAGTTTATAACTGCTGAGTTCAATTCTCTGATGTAAAAAGTCCATAGAAACTGTGTAGAAACTATTAGTCTCAGTGAAATTATCTGTGATTTTTTTATCTCGGTTATGATATCTTTCTCATTTTTTCCAGGTTTTAAAAATTATGATCGAGAGAAAAACTCAATTGCAGGCAGTTGTCTCTGTAGCCACTAGATGGGAATATAGAATGAAGAATATACAAATATTGTTCTTAATTAAAGAGAGAGTGCAGTAGATATTTGGGTAATTTCAAATGAAGAACTCATAGATGTCCTCAGATATTTTCACACACAACAACTCCTCAAACCGCCTCTCCTATCCAAGCAACTACCAATTCTGCAATGCTTGAGAAAAAGAAGTGAAATGACCTTTGTGAATGTTTAACATGTGGTGAATGTTAACCCAGGCACCAGTTGGCAAAGATATCTTGTGATAAAGTTACCATGGCACAACAGCTAAGTTGTCCTATATGTAAATTTCATTTATGAAAATTCACACAGCAGCATATGAATTTTTAGGCACGAAATTTGAAATAATATAATCCTCCTCAACTGAAAACTGTAAAAAAAGTAGAGCATGGCTTTAATCCTGGCACTTCTGGAGGCAGAGACAAGCTGATCTCTGGGTTTGAGGCCAGCCTGGTCTACAGAGTGAGGCCTGGGCCTCACAGAAAAACTCTATCTCAAAAACAAAAACAAAAACAAAACAAAACAACAAAAAAAAAAAAACAAGAAAAAGAAATAAGCAAAAGAAAATATCCAAGAACTTAAATCTCAAACAGACTATTGCATGTAGTCACTCCACTTAGGCGGGTAAACACAGATACCTTTGTACTTTGTCCCTATCCTGTGACTTGTGTACCTTGTGACTTCTGGGAATGATCTTGGTGGTCGTTTTGATATTATGATTACTACAGAAAGTATTTGAAATAATGTAATCATACATGAAAAGCAAGTGTTAGTGCTGAAGCAGGAAAAAAAAAACTGTATGAGGCAGAGACTATAGCTCTGGTAGAGAGTTTACCTTGCACAAATGAGGCTTCAGGTCCAATTCCCAAAGAGTTCTAAATGTTGGTGTCAATTCTTCTTCATCCTGAATAATACAGAAGTAAAAGTTAGTATTGTCAAATGCCAGGATTGCAAGCTCTGGAAGTTACATTTTAAGAATTGAAGTTACATTCAATGGTTAAAAAATTTTGGAAAACATATGCTTAAACAATAAACAGCTAAGAACATAGTAGGTAGCTTTCAGAGAAGATCAACCTAGTAAAGTAATATTACTGCTGATACTTTATTTTCAGAATTCTACCCAGAAAAAAGACAGCAATAAAAAATGGTAATAGTACTTGATATTAACATAACATGGACACTTCTGGCTATGGAACACATCCACATCTAAGGAATGAGTCAGTTCCACACACATCTGTGATGGAGTACTATGCCAGAGAGAGATGAAACAAGTCCTTCTCCTGGAGAAGTTCTTACTCTACAGGCAGCCTTACAGAATTGGTGAGGACACCCACTGTCAGCTACTAGGGCAAAAAGGATCTGAGGACAGCTGCAAGCAGAAATTATTGACTTGTGTTTGGCATTTTAAAGGGCAAATGTGATAAGCTTTTTGGTTTGCTAAAAATGTCTTTCAAGATTGTAGTGCTTATCAGTGTAGCTATTCAAGTGTACAAAGTAGCGGGATGTTTCTTCTCTTCCATATTTCAGATAAAGGGATCTTCACAGCCTGTCACTGATTACCAGATACTGAATTGTTGCCGTTAAGTAAATGTGACTATTTATGTGTGCCCCATATGAGTAATTATTTTAATTGGGTTTTTCCATTTAATTAATAATGCTGAATCAGATGTCTGTTACTGTATATGTATTTTAAATTAAGCTGCCTAAAATATGAAAATATACATGTTTATAGTTTGAACTAGAAACAATCTAAGATATTACGTTTCATTGCCTGCTGTTATATTTTTAAGGACAGATGTTGCTTTAAGAAGTAATTATAAGAGCTAGAGAGACAGCTTCAGGGTTAAGAGAGATTCTTGCTCTTTTAGAGGAGCAGAGTTGGGTTTCTAGGCAACATTTGGGACAGCTCACCTGTGACTCTAGTTACAGCAGATCCAACATCCTCTTCTGGTCTCTGTCCTCACACAGGCACATACCTACACACATACACATAAATAAAACAATCTTTAAAAAGAAGTAATTATGATTAGAAGTAGACCAGAAGTGCTGTCTTAGTTAAGGTTTCTATTGCAATGATAAAATACCATGACCAAAAAGGTAACTTGGGGAGGAAAGGGTTATTTCATCATACAGTCCTCAGGTCACAGTCCATCAGCAAGGGAAGTCTGGGCTGGACCCAGTAGGTAGGAACTGGAGCAGAAGCCATGTAGGAGTGCTTCTTAATGGTTTGCTCTCTATGGTTTGCTCAGCTTACTTTCTTATACACCTCAGGACCACATGCCCATCCATGGCACCACCGACACTGAGTTAGACCCTCCTACATCTATTGATGATCAAGAAAATGACGCCATAGACTTACCTACAAGCCAATCTGATGACAACATTTTTTAAAAAGTTTTTCAAGACAGGGTTTCTTTGTGTAGCCATGGCTGCCCTGGACTCACTTTGTAGGCCAGGCTGGGCTTGGATTTACAGAGATCTGTCTGTTTCTCCTTCCAGAGTGTTGGGATTACAGGTGTGTACCTGGCTTTAAAATTGTTTTCTTTTATATGTTATACTTCCAAACTTTTAGGAAATATTTTCATGACAAAATATCATTAATGTTATAGCAGAAACCGGAGTCATTAGCAAATAAAAGCTGTGAAGAAGAGTGAACCATCAGCAGCACAATCTATGTTTGTGTGTGTGTGTGTGTGTGTGTGTGTGTGTGTGTTTGTGTGTGTTTTAAGACAGGGTTTTCCTGTATAACAGACTTTTGGTTGTCCTGGAACTCATTTTGTAGATGAGGCTGGCCTTGAACTCACCAAGAACTGCCTGACTCTGCCTCCTGAGTGCTGACATTAAAGACATGAGCCACCATGCCTGGACCAATCTATGCTCTTAACAAACTCTTAGAGTCAATACTGCTGAAGAATAGCAGTAGAAATGAAGCAAAAGAACTTGAATTCTCACAAGGAAATTCATCACAAATTTTACATTATCTTTAGGAGTTATCTCTTGAATAAAGGAAGGGTGGAGGTAATCTTATTGTGCCTACTTTAAACATAAGTAAACAGATTCAGAAGGGTTAAAAACTTGCTACAAATGCACAAGTAAAAATGTCCTGTGCAGCAAACTTGGCTGACAACCTCCCTATCTGTCCTTTAGCATGATGTTTCTTTTACACTGTTGCCTTTGGAGATCTCACTCAACCAAAAGGTTCAATTAGTCATTGCTTTATGTGGTTATTGTCAAAGCTTAATTTCTTGACTTTAAGCTTTTTACCTGGGCTTCAGATCTCTATCTGGCCCTTCCATTTACTCATTTGCCTAAACCTGTATGCACTATCCACTGTACTCCTTACCTCTCACATCTAACTGTGAGCAAGTAAGTTATTTTGACTTCACCTACAATATTTCACAATAAAATTTATCATCATCATCACTTAGTATGTGTGTAAGTATGTGTGTGTGTGTGTGTGTGTGTGTGTGTGTGTGTGTGTGTGTGTGT